>NC_058134.1:165162784-165185008 GCF_016433145.1 Gracilinanus agilis
ATATATATATGTGTGTGTGTGTGTGTGTGTGGATGGGTGGGTGGGTGGGTGTGCATAATTTTTTTAAAGCAAGGCATTTTAAAGCAAGGTATTTATTTGGGTAATTATTTTGCACAATATTAGCAATGAGGGAGGCTTATAGCAAGACATGCTAGAATCTTCCTTCAATTCCAAATAATGAACTTTTGAGTATTCTAAATTCATGGACTTTTTCCCCCTGAAGAGTAATCTTGAAACAATTATTGAAGTGGAACATTTAAATTCAGATTGTTCCAGTTTACAGTATCAGCTTCATTTATATCTAATTAATATCCTCTCATGGACATACCCCAATCCTCTTAAGCTAATCAATCTAGTGGGCTAGAAAAAAATGTGGATTACTTTTCACAGACAACCTTTGTTTGAAATAATCTCTTGTAAAAAAAAAATAAATCCAAAATCTTTCAATAATCTAATTTAATAGGATATTTCAGGGAAGCAGCTATCAATCAATGCATAGGCAGCTTTCAAGTGTAATTTGGTCCTTTTGGTAAATTTAAGTCTTTTATTGTGCAGAATTTACCTATGAGATGCATTAGGTTACAAGATAATGAAATTCTACTTTGGATTAAAGTTTCGGGTAAAAACATTTATTTACTTTATCTCAGAGGAAAAAAGTCAACCTAAGGGAAAAAAAGTAAATGAAAATTCACAATTATCTCTTCAGAATTTAGAGTGTATTTCTAAAATAACAGAATGTAACTTTATGCATTGATGTAAGATTTAATTTCTGCTAAGTACCATGTCCCAAGTAATAGCATTTTAAGAGTAAAAGATATGATGAAGTGACTTATGAAATTTAGTCCTTAAATAGAGTGAGATATTGAATTCATTAATGGTCATTGTGAAAAATGACAGTCCTGTTCATTTTATAATATGTGCACAAGATGTGTTTATACTAAGAAGTTTTTTTTAGGAAACATCTGGTATATGTAGCAAATGTGAATAAGAGTATAGTAGATAGATAAGTTAAGAACATTGTTCATTTTATTTACCTTTGCATGAGGAACTCTATTGTAACTAGAGGAGAATGGTTTTGAATGCTCACCTCTTCAGGAGTTTCAAGATATAAGATGTGGAAAGCTAAAATATTACAATAGAATATTGTAGAAAAAGCCTTCAACTTTTTTTCTGAATCTATTTTATAATTATTTCCTCAATTGCTCCTGAGACAGATATATGGAAAACTCTTCATTACAATTCCCCTGATTTCCAATAATTTTTTTTGCAGTTGTTACAGAAAGCAGGATTTGTTTGAGAACAAAGCATGTTGGACTCAATGATAGGAATTGCTCATTAAGTTTAGCCTTTCAGAATGTGGATGGTGGCCTTTTGCAATGAGGAGAATTGGGCCTTTAGCCACCATTCCTAGAGCACTCATTGCCAGGTGCCTCATTGATGACTTTTAAACACTTCTATTATGCCACACGTTGGATGTCACCAGTTTGGTGAACTTTGTAGCATTTTTTGCATGTGCAAATGAGGTAAGAATGTCTTCTCTTTCCATAGTCACATCTTCATTTCTTTGGAAGTAAGTCTCACTTCTGTTAAAATTTTAGAATACCAAAGTAATTTATGCAAGTGGAAAAGCCATGGAATTACACTTATAAAGTCTAGAATCTACCTTTGCCTAATTTGACTTTTTTAAAAGATCAGATACAATTTGTGTGTGTGTGTGTATACATATATATATATATTCACTTCCAAATTTTTAACTTTGCTAAAAAATGATACAATACAAAAGGTAGAGTATAAGCTTTCTAAATGTCAAGGAATCATAGGATAAAGTTTGAAGTAAAATAAACCCTTACAAACTACTTAGTTCACCCTTTCGTTCTACAGATAAAGAAATTGTGGCATAGGAAAGTTAGGTGACTTACCCAGACTTGAGCCACCATAAGCCTCTGAAATGAAACTTTAAAATGTCTTTCTTATTCCAAGCCCAGTGTCCTATGTCTTGCAGAACCACACTTTTAATCCTGCAGAGTCAAGCTGATTCTTATTTCATCTAGTGTTTGTACTATGCAGTTTATTTAGATGATAACTCTACAAGTAATGAAGGCTTTCTATGCTTTTCCTATTAACAGGGCTTTATTATTATTCATTCATTATCAACATGAACCATGTAAAGTAATTAATGGACTTCATGGAAGCTTGAAATTAGTTGAAACAACAGGGGTGGACAGGACTGCAGTTATTCCCTAGTTATACTATTGTAATGGATAATAGAATATTGGGGCTCCTCAGAGAAAAAGGAAGAGAGTGGGGGACAGACAGAGAGAGAGGTGAGAAGGAGGGGACAGGAGAGGGGAATGGAGGAAAAGGGCGGGGTGGAATGGAGAAGAGAGGAGAGGAGAGAAGGGGGAGAGAGAGAGAGAGACAGAGAGAGAGAGAGAGAGAGACAGAGAGAGAGAGAGAGAGAGAATATGAAATTTTTCATTATGTGCCAGGGACTGTGCTAAGCACTGGAGATTCAGACACAAGAAAACAAAATGATTCTTACTCTTAAGGAGCTTACATTTTAAAAGGGGGAAACAACATCTAATGGGGAGATGGAGAGGAGCAGAGACCAGGCAGCCAGCAAGGAGATGGAGCAGGCCAGAGAGAGATGAAAGGGAAAATCAAACAGCATATCTGAATCTTGTGTTCCAGGCACACACTCAACATCCAATGATGTTAGGCGGAATTTAATTAAAACATATTAATATCATTATTTCATTATGCTAAATATTATCTGTCAGCAATAATTATAAGAAATGAAAAAGAGAAAAGGAAAAAATATGAGCAACTGTTCAGTTTCGTAATGTATTTTCTAGGAACAGTAAATAGATTTAAAAAAACATTTTAAAGGTAAAATTTGTTCTGCGAATAATAAGTTTGTTAATCGAGGAGGCCTATAAAATGCAATACTTATGACAAATAATATCACTTTAAGAGTAAATGGGGGGCAGCTGGGTAGCTCAGTGGATTGAGAGCCAGCCCTAGAGACGGGAGGTCCTAGGTTCAAATCCGGCCTCAGACACTTCCCAGCTGTGTGACCCTGGGCAAGTCACTTGACCCCCATTGCCTACCCTTACCACTCTTCCACCTATAAGTCAATACACAGAAGTTAAGGGTTTAAAATAAAAAAAAAAATTTAAAAAAAAAACCCTAAGAGTAAATGGTAGGGGTCAGCTGGGTAGCTCAGTGGATTGAGAGTCAGGCCTAGAGATGGGAGGTCCTAGGTTCAAACCCGGCCTCAGACACTTCCCAGCTGTGTGACCTTGGGCAAGTCACTTGACCCCCATTGCCCACCCTTACCACTCTTCCACCTATGAGTCAATACATAGAAGTTAAGGGTTTAAAGAAAAAGAGTAAATAGTAGGAAAAAATCATCATAGCTAACATTTATATAATCTTGCCAGATTTGCAGTGTGCTTTTCTTCTCAACAACCCTGTAAGAGAGCTAATAAATATGGCACTCTCTCCACTTTACTGATAACGAGAAAGGCTAAGAAAAATTGTAATTTTAAAGTTATGAATCTAAAAAGTGAGAGAACCTATAATGAGATTCAGTCTTCTGTTTTCAAATCTAGTGTACTCTCCACCTGATCAAATTCTTTTAGATCCTGTCCATAAGAATTTATTTGAATCAATCATTTCTCTTTGTTTTTTGACAGTACTCCTTCTCAAACTGACCAACAAAGCAAAACTGATCAGTTAGAACTGGGGATATCATCTATTTCTGTTAATACAACAGATGTATTAGTATTCAAATAGATGATGTAAAAAAGATACAAGAGAGGCATTAACAAAAGAGAAAAAATAAAATGAATATTAAAGTTTTGTTTATTCATGTGGCCTAAGGTTTTTTTTATTAATAATTGTATTCTTAATAAGGAGTGATTGGATGAGCTTTAATATTTTTAGAAATTCTGTTATAATATTCTAAAGTAATATATAATATGTATCTATAAATACTATAACTATATATAAAAGAATCTAAAAATTCTGTTTTAACATATGGTCTAGCTCTAGCATATAAATAAAGCAATTTCGATGTAGTACTTTTAGTTTTATTTGCACTTGGTTCTAATAATGTTGATATCTGACATAAGTTTCTGGTAGTGAATCATTGACTGTATTTACTAAATATTGATACTTATTTTTTCATCCCCATTCATTGATTATAGAAGGTTTTTGTTGGAATCTGGTTAGTATAATAATTAAAATTAGTCTTAAGGACTTATATTAGATTCATAATTACTTATTTGTAAAAGAGAGAGAGAAAGAGAAAGATATTACCAGGTCTTTCTAACTACTATAGACTCCTTTACTTTATTATCTCCAATCTTTGACTTCATCAGTTGGATCTTAATCATTTTAATGATGTGAACATCCTAATAATTGTGATGAACTGTTCTTACCTATACTTCTTGATATTTTCTAGATCTAGTAAGTCCTATTTTCAGGAATTTAAAAATACTAACTCAAGTAGGCATACTTCAATATTAATTTTTATAAATTTTAAGAAATTAAAATCACTTTGATCTATGGCTTCTATTAAATCTGACAAGAATCCAGGAGATATTCTTTATGACTACTTTTGAAAATAATCTATGTCTATGATATTTTTTCTTTGCTATATGTAAAAGTTGAAAGACACCATAGGACAATGCTTGGAGAACTTGGATTCTGGAAAAGCTCTACATAAATCTTGCTTCTGACACACGATGGTTGTGACCTTGGGCAAAGCAATTAACCTTAATGGCCCAAGTAACTCTTCTGCAGATTTCAGTGTATCTCTAAACACATGCAACTTTTGAAGGGCCAACCTTTTGATAGAGCTCTTTCTACCAAGGAAATCCCTGGTATAGTTAAAAAAAATGGCTACTCCATTCTTTGCAACACCTATTCCATTACTGCACTAATGAATGGCATCCTGAGAAAGAATAAATAAATTATGCAGCAGAATTTCATAACTTCAAATTTTGGGGAAAATATGAAGCATATAAATAATATGAAAACTCAGCTACAATCCACAAATTTATTGGTATATAAGTTTCTGTGATACTGTTGGCATGTATATTGTGTATATCCATGAATATGTAATGTAAGAATGCATTAAATTCTGATTGTAGTGCTCAGAGAATGAAAGAGTTAACTCAATTGTGGAATCATTCTGTTTGTGCAGCTTCTCCGAAGGCAGTGAGAGTTGCTAAAGACAGAAGAATTTTGGGATTACTGACTATGTTTTGATCATCAAGCCTTCCTTTAAGAATGATCTGTGAAACAAGAAAATAAGTTAAGGGAGATCAGTTTTTCCAATGTATTTAGCTGGGCCAGACTTTTCAATTACAATGTTTGTTTGTAAAATCAAAAAAGGAATGGCATTCATTTCCTCCTTTGGGTACTTAGCTCCTCTGTGGCCTGCCAATCACTTTGTTTTTCCCTTTTCACTGCTGCTGGCTTTAAAAAAAATCTTTTTTTTTTTAAAAAAAACCTCCAATAAACTGTAATCATTAAGAATTGGCATAACTCCTGGTTGGTAACAAGCGTGACTGAAAGTCAAGACCAAGAGACCATTTATAGATATGTTTATAGGTTCTCTCCTGCCCGTTTCTACTGGTTATTGCTTCACTAACTGTTCGAGTAGTTGCAAAGATTGCTCACTAAGTCTCTTAAAAAGTCAACAAAGTGGATGAGCTAATTTGGGACAGAAGAATACATTTCTCATACTAAGGCTGCCTAAGTCCCACAGGTTTTGAGTTGCAAAATTAGTCTAACCTTTAGAAACCTCATGGAAAGAAAAAAGACAAGGGATATTTCTAGAAGAGGAGATACAAAAGGAGCAGAAGGGAGAAAACATTATTTTGAGGTGTAGGGGTGAGTTAAAATCCATCTTCAAGATTTAGCTTCACTGATGATTTTTTTCTTTCTCCTAATTTTTTTCATCAGTAAAAGCCATGTTGGGGGTAATATCTGCTAGTTCCCCCATTTTTTACCTAAATTCTCCTACTCCCTATAATTTGGGTGTCCCATTTTTTTGCATTTTTATCCCAACTCATTTTCATGTTCACTATGATTTATTCTAAAAATCATTCAAATATTCCAGGAATGATTCAATTCGTCAGTAAGGATTAGTTTTAACATAATTCACTAGAGTGGAATTCAGTTTAAGTAAAGTTAATTTTGGAGTCTTCCAAGAAGTTTTCATTATAGAAATAGTAAAAGGAAGTAATTCCAATGTATAACTCATCACATCCCAGGGACATGTCACAGTGAGGATATAGTAATATTTGTTTTAAATGCTTAAAGTAAACACAGAGGTGTTAGACTAAATTAAACAAAAATAATAGTTTACACGTAAATTAGGGAGAAAGACATAAATAAAATCTATTTTCAGATTTTTGTGATATTCACAATGAAATGAGTACCTGTTGGCACAATACATGCTAGGAATTATAGAAATGAAAGTTAATTTGGAAAAAATTATATGATTCTTCCCTTGTTATAAGAGCAAAGAGAAAAACAAACATGTCATATTAAAGAAGCACCAGTAGGTGCTCAAGTTAATATAGATCTAAGTGTAACCAGCTGGGCTCCAGATCCTCTCATTTCTGTTGCTCACCTGCCGGCATGGAGAACTTTTATTCTTTTTAATTAAAAAAAATTATTTGTTCATCTCTACCTCAGAAGCAGACATGCCATCACATGGCAACTCATTTTATCTGAGGTTTATAACATTGGTAAGTGGATACGCTTTGATCAGGGAAGTCCCTGATCCCTAGTAAAATTTCACATCTATTTTTTATTAAGTACCCTTATGACACTGCTTTTTATTAGGGCTGTAAGATAAAATCTTAATATCACTCAGGTCCAATGTCAGCACTGCAAATGAGAGGTAAAATTCAGCACTTGACAAGTTTATGAAAATTATAACAGGACTTAATAGTGTCATGGGATCTTTAATGCCCTCCCTCATTCTGCACAGACTTTAAAGTTCCCATGGTACTTTGCCTGACAATTTGGTGTTGCCACACATTCCATGCTCCATCATCTCCCTTCATCGTCAATATATGATCTGTATCTTGGCGATCGTAGCAGACATTTGGTTACCACTTCCTATGAAAGACGTACTTTTCAATAGCAAGGTCGTGTGTATACATACCCGTTAGGGAAACCTTGAATCCTTATGCTTCAAAGTAATATTTCCATGTAAGAACTAGCATAGCTCCTATAATGTTTCTGGAAAATATTTTTAATCTTTACTTTCCATCTTGGAAGCAACTCTAAGTATTCATTCTCTTCTGAGGAAAACCAGGGAAGTTAACTTAAATATTATATGTGGGTTCTGAAGGGGTGAGTAGGAGACAGGAATGACAAAAGGTGGGACCAAACGAGTTAGGGAGACTGGTTTTAACTGCTAGGGAAATATCTGTTGGCAGAAGTGGCAGTTAAGCCTACCTGTCACCCTGCCCCACCTAGATAAGGGGTCTGTGGAAACCAGCAGGCAAATGACAAGATTTTATAACAAATTTAATTAAGGGAACTATGGTAAAGGATGAGAATAGGGATTTCTACACTTTCAGACTAAGGGCAAATCACAGGGTCAGGGGAGGGACTTATCTACACTGAACTGAGACCTAAACAAGGCAGGGCCCAGAGAATAACAGGACTGAAGTGGGTATCCTCATAGCAGAGTCCTGACACACACCAGAGATGCTGCAGCTCCTCCAGGACCACTAGCTGTACTCTTTCAGGTGGGTAGATTCTGAGAGCTAAACCAGCCCAAGTTAACCTGCAACTCAGGTTGGGATTGATAGTCTCTACCAAAATCTCCCACAAATAGATGACAGTCTTCCTTCAGGATCCCAGGAAATCAGGGTACAAACTCCACTTCCTCTGATGTCTCCCAGGGTCAGTTACAACTTGTCCCAACCACCATGGAGTCCTCAGAGAGAGAGAGCCACACTTCCTGCTTCCCCATTCCATTTAGAAGTCTCAAGCCTTTCCTGCTAGGTCTCCTAAATAATAATTAAGTAAACTTCCTCACAACAATTCCAAGGAAGAAGAGTGGTGAAGGCTATGCCAATGGAATGAAGTAACTTGCTCAGGGTCTTGCAGTTAGGAGGTGTCTGAGGCTAGATTTGAACCCAGGGACTCTCATCTCTAGGCCTTATGACAAATAACTTATATATGTAGAATGTGACAATGCATTATGTGTTGTGAAGGGTTATTATAGATCATAAAATCATAGATTTAGAGCAGGAAATATCTAAATTGGTCACCTAATACAATTCTAAGCCACATTTTACCAACCTTGGCATTTAAACATTGGAATGACTAGCAATGAAATACTGAATATAAATTCATTATTTTAAAGACTTTGGGGTATTCTCTAATTAAAAGTGCCTGGAAAATTTGATTCTAATAATTATTCTCTTATCTTTAAATTTAAATAACTTTGAATGACAACAGCAAAATATTGAGTTTTTTCAAAACATCTTTCTTTAATGGGATTTTTCTCATCTGATTTCTTCTCTTTTATGAATATAAAGGAAAATAAAAATTAATTAAAATAGCCAATTGAACACAGCGGGTTTTGAAAGAGAAGATGAAATTTTTGAGGATTTTTAAATACTGTGTAGCAATTTTACAACTCTGCTAAAATGGCATATTAGAGGAACCTAGGTTCCACCATTACATGATCTTTTTTTCCTATATAGTGTAGGAGGAATGAACTTTGCAGTCATAAATCCTTTGCTTTGCTCTAATTTCTCCTGCTTATCATGTTGGACTGTCTTAAAGAATGGCTGTAGAAACAACCATGAGGTGTGAGAATCCCTGAGGAAAATTTATTGTTTGACCACTTTCCCATTGGTCCCTACTTCTGCAAATAGAACTGGATGAGTCAAACCACATTAGTTCAAACCTTGTGGCTCCCCTTTTCTATCAACCACATAATAATACACAAAGGAATATTAGTGATTGTTAACATTTTATATCATATAAGATAAACACTAGCAAAGAGAGGACAGAAATTGCAGGGGGAAAGGGGAGTCATTATAGGTGTATATTGACTGGATCCAGCTGCCATTAGAACTTGTGTTAACTCCTTTATTAACTCCTTCTGTTCATAGGGAAGATATAAAGAACTGACTTCAGAAGATTGTATCTATCTTAGCTCAGAATCATAGAAGAAAGAATTTTTTTAAGGGAAAATGGGTTCTCTCACCCAATCTGGTCTATTATTCTCAATTATAGACATTCTCACCTCAGTTCATTGTTGAACAGCTTGATGTTCATTATGACAGCAAGCAGCTTCTTTTAGAAACTTTGAAAAATAGAACAAAGAAACACAAATCCCAAACTAATTGCAGAACTTGGTGAAGTACTCACTGTATCAAGATGGAGGACATGTCCTAATAATCTGAGTTCTTCCTGCCTCTTTTACATTAGTATCTCGGTTCTTTACCTGAATGATTCCAGAAGACATCATGCATTCATAAACTCAGTAGCCAACAAAATTTTGGGAAACTGTCTGAATCTCTGATTGCCTTGAGGCAGGACCAGATTTCAAAGCAAACACATATTTAAAGTACTTTATGCTATTTGGGTGGGCTCCATTGACACCAAAGTCTTAGATTTTATGTTATGGCATTATGGAAACTATAATCCTTTTTAAAAAACAAATAACATATGACTAATATTAAAACTTCTATTTTTTATAATTGAATTTTGAGACAAATTTCATTTCAATTCCATTTCAAATGACATTAAAGTATTTTGAGCACTTCAGTTCTACTCATTCACAAGCAGACATTTCTTTTTTTTTTTCTAAAAAACTTTTTTAGATTTATTATAGATAAATTAAGATTATAGATAAATTAATTCCTGAGGCCAAAATGAATACATGAGTCAACAAAATTACACTATCCTTAAATCTGTCTAATCTGTATAAAGTTTGACTATATGTATATAAAGGGTTTTTTTTTTGTTTTCCTCAATGATTAGATACTAATAGTTGCAAGTCTTTGCCAAAAAGTTTAATTAGCCAGTTCTAATATTTCTGACTCTTTTCTTCCTATGTTCTAAGAATGAAGTACATATGAAGTACATTATAGAATGAGTTGCTGTCCGTCATCCCTTCCCATTGGCTGGAACAATCAATGTAGTCCATCATCTCACCATCAGACCTTAACATTCTCGACAGTGGTCCCTATGGAATTATATTGTTCACTTTGAACATATTGCTTCAATAAGTAGAACTTATTTCAGAAAGTTTGAGTTGTGTTGGACATGGCAAGAAGCACTTGAGGACCTGAGAAAATGCTTTCTACAGTAAATTATTTTGAAGATCACAGGGTAAAATATATATTTGGCCTCCTTTGCATAAAAAAAGACTAGCACAGCATTTCACAAATTAACAATACAAATTGATGTAATAGTGAATAATATAGGGCTGAATTCTCCCATTTCTATGATTCCAGATGTGGTTTTTATGTTAGCTGATTTACTTTGAGATTAGTTGTCAGAACTTAAGACATCTGTTGTCATTGTGTAGTGTGGAATATTTTAACGGTATTACTAAATACTATGCTTCTATCAGTGTCTAATCAAGTGTCTAATGCTAAAAGCAACCTTCATAGTAGGCTTTTGTCCACAGATGTGAAATACTAGACTGCTGATCATGTAGTTCTGCAAAAACAGCCTTTGAAAGCATCTTCTCAGTATGCGAATTGAGATGGGAATGGGGGTGGGGGGAATAAGGCATAGAAGCTTCACAGGCATGATGAAAGTTCTTTGGTTCTATTTAGTAATTTATATTTGGTTGGCTGTCCTGATCTATTATTTCTTGAGTTGTGCTGAATTTACAAAGACTTTAATTTTATTATTATTGGGTTTTATTATAGCTTCTTCATTTTGTCTCTAAACCAAGAAAGTAAATGTTATCCCACATATCCAAGAGGTAAAAAGGAAATTAAGGTGGAACTAATGAAAATCAGACTGTAGTCAGAAAGAAAATCATCCAGTTATTTCCAAATCTATTTATTATACTTCCCCTTTCTATTCTACCATTATATAGTTTGCATGACATCTTTGTTGTAGGACTTAAGAATACATGATATGAAATATGACTTAATTCTCTTAGCTGGCTGGCTTGAGAAATCATACAAATAGATGGGATATAATTCGCCTACTTTTTTGTCGACAATTATATACAAGATGATTCTTCATGAATTGATAATTCAGTTCTAGGAAGATAAGATCATTGGTTTAGAACTAGAAAAAACTCAGAAGCAATTTAGTTCAACTTTCTCTTTATCAATAGATAATTTGTGGTTTAGAAAGAATTCATGACTTGTTCAAGGTGATATAGCTAGTAAATATTAACAGTAAGATTTGAAACCAGTTCTTTATGACTCCAGGTCCATCAGATTATTTTCTTTGTCATTCTGCCTTTCTGTAACTCATCTTTAAAACTCAAATATTCTATGATATTTTGGGGTCTCTTGGGGGAGTACAGGTTAATACTGAAGAAAAATTAGATCTACCCTTTGCTAGAACCTGAGACATTTGATGCAGCCTATCTCCTGCTTGTACCTAGTAATATTCTGTATCATCCTACCATAATTCACATGGGTCTTTTCAAAATTCTTAGTAGCAACAAAATAGCTTCACTCCCTAGCACATCTGAGACAGTTGCATTTGATTTAAACCATTGCCAATGGAAAATGACAGGTCTTTCAGACTTGAGAAAGTAAATTAAGACTCACTCAAAAAGGACAATCAAGAAATAACGCTGTTGATGACCTGGAGCTAAAGCATATTTTTTCGTTAGACTATTTTTTGTCCTCTGTGTCTAAGATCTCAGACAGCTTACAGCATGGTGTGACAAACAAAATTTCCCCCAGGACATATATAACACAGGAGAACACAAAAATGGTTCTACAGTGAAAGCTATTCAGGTAGTCAGACCCCTGAAAGCACACACACATTTTATCCATGGAGGAGTTTCTGAAGCTTCTTTTCCTCATCCTCCTATCAAGATAATTCTTATCAAGATAATTTAATCTGCATTTTGCAAATGAACTTTTCTTTCACCAACACAATCCCCCCATTAAATAAATTTTTAGGACTCCAAGTGAGTTCATAAAAGTAAACTAAATGTGCACTGTATTTAAATCTGTCAAATTTGTTTATATAAATGTTGACCATATGTAAATAATGAAGCCAGCTTAGGTACACCAGACAAGAGGTTGTATAAGCGTTTCCTTGCTTTTATCTTTTTCATGCAGGCAGCCTCAAAGAGGGAAAGAAGCAGTTGTTCACATAAGATCTCTGACTACTCAAGTGTTGATCTCTCTAATTATGAATAAAACTACTAAAAAGGAGATAAATTATCAAAATTAAACATACTTACAAATTCAGTAAGAAAAGATATTGTTCTTCTCTTCCTGCATACAATATTACAGAAGATGAGAAATATGAAGATTTTACTGCAAATTATTAATCACTAAAAATCAAAAACAAGAAATAACTATATACTAAGATACGTTGTATTTTTTTCTCCTGTCAAATTATAACAGATTCAAATGGAAAAGAATCAGTCAATAATCATCTACATGTCTACTGCCTTAGTTATTGTAGTTGGCATTATGGATACAGATATGAAGAATGAAATAAACTTGTCAAGGATCTTACAATTATACAAGGTTTTATATGTTTGCATAAATATCATCTCCCTTGATTGTGGCAATAACCTGGTCAAGTTCTGTTTTTGTATTGGAGCTTTGCTATATTCCCACATAAACCAAGATGAAACATTCGTGTAGGAGATGCTACAAATTTGATTCTGGGAGAAGACATTCTGTATTTACCTCCTTTCCTTTCCCCTCTGTTACATAAAGTGGCATCCACCAATAGCATGGACACCAGGAAGTGAACTGGGTGAGGGAAGAACTACCTTCCTTTCCCCATAAGTCCTATGCCTTGAGAAATGGCCTGAGAATTTGGTTTTGTTTCAATTGTCATTTTTAGTTCCAGGTGCAAGAAGGAAAGAAAGTTCCTGACTCAAAAGCTCAATCAATGGTGATCTTGAATGAGTCAACTCATTTCTGCCACCTGGACTCCAAGTTTCAGCTAAAATCTTACCTTTGAAGGAAGTCTTTCCCTATCCCCTTTACTGCTAGTATGTTCTCTCTAAGATAATCACAAATTCAACATATATACACACATGCAAATAAACATGTACATGCACATATATATACGTTTAGTTATGTATTTGTTTGTTTTCCATATAAGATTATAAACTTTTTGAGAGAATGGACCATTTTTGTCTTTGTATTCTCAGAACAGAGCACATGGAATATATCAGGTAGATAATAAATGCTTGTTTGTTTATTTAATATTATTTAATAAATGGTTATATCTAATTTCTAAAACTGTTCTTAATATAAATTCTGACTATATAAATATCAAACAATGTGTGAATGCATTGCCCTCTGAATACTTGGCTGTATCAATAGGAAATAATTGTATGAGGCCTTAAGAGAAAGAGTAGTAAGCAACAAAAATGTATCTCCCACAAAAAAAAAAAGTCATGAGAAAGATCCTGAAAGATTTCAGATATCTCCATTAGGGAATTTAGAACTACACTTGTGAGAACAGTACAGATCACTGATGTGAAACTCAAACAGAAATAGGGCCATTAAAATATATGCAAAGATTCTTTTGGATACATATTGACATAGAAAACCACATTTACATAATTTATGTTGAATCATCACTTTATTTTGGTAAATATTTTGCAATTACATTTGAATCTGGTTTGGGCTATTCTTGGGAAGCTATGGATTTTATACTGCTAGTCTAGATTATCAAGCCAAACTCAGAGCAGAGAATGCTGATATATCAACATTTACTTGAAGATTCCATTCTTTAAATGCTACTACACCTATTTGTCTCATTGCAATTATAAATTAGGTGAGAAAAAGATGAGGTATCTTTCTTTCCATCCTGTTGTCTTATCCATTTATATTTATATTTATATATGATTTATAACAAGGATGCATTCAGTGAGCCTATAGTCAATTAGCTTCTACCTCAGTACATTTATTAACCCACCAAAAGCTGTTGTTTTGTCAACAATAAATGTATATTTCAATACGTAAATATATGTTCACTATAAAACAGTGGAAAAGTAAAAGACAAAGAATTGCAGGATAGTGACTATCTTAGGATATTCTCTTTCCTAACCTCATTGATTAGAAGAGAAAAAGAAAAAGAGGTAGCAGCAACAACAGTGGCTATGGCCATTGGTATTAGATACCTATGAAATTCCTTTAAACCAGAGGATTTCAATCTTTAATAATATACATTCCATGTAATCAAATAGTACTTGAGATTATTTCCATAATTAACAATCTTCTTCATTGTTCTCCAAATTCTTTCTCTATCATTCCACTAGAAAGAGATAATTAGAACAGTTACTGTTGTTATAATATACTATCTCAAGAGATTTCTTATATAATTTCAAAATAGCTAGTGAGATAAATATCAATTTTTTTTGTTTGTCTGTTTTTTATTTTTAAACTCGTTGCCTTAGAATTTTTGGAGAAGCATCTGCAATTGGTGCAGAAAATTCAATGTACCTTGTCTCTTGAAACTTCGGTAACAAAATAGATTAGAATGATTCATCATTACTTTCATTCTTTTTACTTTTTCCAAATTTTTAATTATTTTTTATTTTTCCAGTTATATGTTAATAAAATTTTTAATAATTATTTTCTGCTACATTTCAAATTATGTACTCTTCCTTTGTCCCATACCTCTTCCTCCCCCCCAAAGGCATATGATACAAGTTTTACATATGTAATCACACAATACATATTGCCTTGTTCATCATGTTAGGAAACAACACATATTACTTACAGTAGAAAAAAATTGATGCAGGAAATAAAGGAAGGAATGGCATGCTTCAGTCTGCATCCAGACTCCATCAGTTCTTTCTATGCTAGTGGATAGCCTTTTTTTTTTTTTTGTCATGAGTCACTTGGCATTGTTCTGAATCCTTCCATTGCTGGTAAAAGTTAAGTCATTCACAGCTGATCATCTTACATTAATGCTGTTACTGTTTACAGCATTCTTATGGTTATTTTCACTTCATTTTACATCATTTCATATAAATCTTTCCAGGTTTTTTTGTGATCATATTGTTTATCATTTCTTATGGCACAATAGTATTTCATTATAATCATGTAGCACCACTTTTTTAGTCATTCCCTACTTAATGGGCATCTCTTAAGTTTCCAGGTTTTGGGCACTACAAAAAGAGCTTCTGTATACACTTTTGTTCAAGTAGGTCCTTTATCACTGTCTTTAATCTCATTTGTAATACAGACCAAACAGTGGTATTGTTGGATCAGACAGTATGTACAAGTTTGGGCATGGTTACAAATTGCTCTCCAGAATGTTTTTTATTAGTTCATAGCTCCACCAACAATGTATTAGTGTCTCAATTTTCTCACATCCTTTCCAGTATTTATTATTTTTCTTTTTCGTCACATTAGCAAATGTGATCGGTATGAGGCAGTACCCCCACAGTTGTTTTAATTAGCCTTTCCCTAATTAACAATAATCTGGAGCATTTTTTCACATAACTAAAGATAGCTTTAAATTCTTCATCTAAGAATTGCCTTTTCATATCCTTTTACCATTTGTAAATTGGAGAATTCTGTGAATTCTTATGAATTTGACTCAGCTCTCTATATATTTGAGAAATAAAACCTTTGTCAGAGAATTTTCTAAAAATATTTTGCCCCAGTTTGTTGTTTACCTTTTAATCTTGTTTGCCTTGATTTTGTTTGTTCAGAAACTTTTTAAATTTAATGTAGTACAAATTATCTACTTTATATCTTGGATTGTTCTTTATGTGTTGTTTTAACTTAGATTCTTCCCTTATCCAAGGTCTGATAAGTAAACTATTTTGTGTTTTTCTAATTTGTTAATGGTATCACCACTTAATTTTAGATCATGTAGCCATTTTCATTCTTACCTTGGTATATAACCTGAACTATTGGTCTATGCCTATTATCTGCCATACCATTTTCTAGTTTGCCTAGCAGTTTTTGATAAATGGTGAGTTGTTCCAAAAGCTAGGAAGTTTGGGGTTTATCAGACATTAGGTTACTACAATCATTTACTGCTACATGTTGAGTGTTTAATCTATTCCATTGATGTACCACTCTATTTCTTAATCAGTACCAGATTGTTTCAATAATTGTCATTTTATAATATAGTTTAACATCCAGTTCAGCTAAGTCAACTTTTTTCATATTTTTTCCCATTATTTTGTTGGATAGTCTTGCTTTTTTGTTATTTCAGATTAATTTTATTATTTTTATTCTAGGCCTTTGAAATAATTTTTGGTATTTACGTAATTTGATTGGTATGGCTCTGAATAAATAAATTAACCTAGATAGATCTTTCATTTTTATCACATCGTCTTAACCTAACCATGAGCAATTAATGTTTTTCCTATTGTTTAGATCTGACTTTGTGTGATAAGTGTTTTGTAGTTGTGATCATATAGTTCCTAGGTTTGTCTTGCTAAGTAGAGTCCCAGATATTTTATAATGTGTACAGTTAGTTTAGATGGGTTTTCTCTTTCTCTTTCTTTTTGTTGACTGATTTCTTTTTTAAATATATAATCTTGAATGTTGGACAATTGGAAGGATTTTAAAGTTGTTAACTAACTGAATAAATTTAACAGGGTTTTTCTAGACAGTAAATAAATGATGTGCGATCTATGCCCCATGTAAAAGAACTCTACAAAAAAATCTGGTGTGTCTGTATATGGGTGTGAGTGTTTGAGTGAGTGGATGTGGGTGTGTCTTTTGTGTGGCTGAAGAGGGGATGAGCAAAGAGTGCTAATTTGAGTTAAATAACCAAAAGGAACCCTTACAGAGTAAGCAACAAAGTACTTTACAATTCTCCCATGTCTCCTCCACCCAGTCTCTTTTTGTCATCTTTCCATATGCACTGACTGTCCCTATGGGTCTTAAACATCTGGTAAGGTTCACAAAGGCTTTAATGAGTCAGAAAAAAGTCAGAAAACATTTGCAAGTTGTAAAAGCATTCTCCTAATTCAAAGCGATGGCATCTTTGTAGTCAATCTGCTAACTGGATCCCATTCAACAACTCAGCCACTATTTATTTGGACAAAGATTCCCTGCAGTGGAGTTCAGTGTTCCAGCAAAAATAAGAATGTTCTCCTGAGTATGTTTCTGAACCTTAAAATAAAAATAAACAAATAGCAGCATATTTTAACCTGTGGAAGTTGATGGTTCTTTGTCTCAAATGGAAAACCTTTAGACAAAGGAGAAAAAGATTAAAGAAATATGATTTAAATATTTTTGAGTTCAATGAAAAATGAATTTTGCCTCTCATTTACTATCATTGAATTTTATTCAAAGTTTCATATTAATATTTGAAAAAATGTGGGAAATTGACCTTGAAATATTTTATTATTTTTTGTTTTGTTTATTTTGTTTTGCTTAATTTATTGTTGGACTAGATTTCATCAGAGGACTTTTTAGCTCTGATATTACATGATTTCGTAGTTTTTAATGTAGCCTAGGAACCTGTCTCTTTTGGCTGCTAAGTCATACTTTTGACTCAGTGCACTTATCTCTTCCACAAAAGCCTATATCTTTTTTTTTAACTCTTGCCTTCCATCTTAGAAGCAATAATGTGTATGGGTTCCAAGGCAAAAGGAAAGTTAAGGGCTAGGAATGGGGGATAAGTGACCTGCCTAGCTACACACAGCTAGAAATGTCTGAGGTCATATTTGAACCCAAGACCTCCTCCCATCTCAGCCTACTTCACAATTGGCTGAGCCACCTAGCTGCTCCCAACCCCATATCTTTTTTCACAGAACTATTATCTAGTCATGCATCTAAATTCTGTATTTATGCAGCTGATTTTTTAAAGTATAGAATGGAACATAAATAGAGCAGTTTTCTGTTATTTTGTTAAATTTTATGGAGAAAATACAGTATAAATATTACATATACATTTTGTATATTTGTATATTATATGAACATTTAAGATAATATAATTACATATGAATATTTGTAATATGAAAGTAAACTATATGATAACTTTAATTTCTGATAGAAGTATCTTTATTTTTCTTTGTATTTAAAAATATTTGCATTTGTAGATGAATATTAAGTTTACAAAAAAAGATTAATAATAACATTTTTCAAACTATAAAAAACTATATAGAATATCAGTTATGCATATACAATTTTGCAAAAATCCCTCTGACTCCCAGAACTTTGGAATAGACCAACATGATTCTTAATATATTACTATTGTATATAAGATACACCATTTGGGACATAATGCATTGTAAAATCCAATCGCTATAAAATCAGAGCATCATATTTTTTAAATCCTGCCTTAATAAGCAGAGTTTCTTATTCCCTGCAATCTTTCACTAAAAAAGGTTAAAATTTCTTAAGTAAGTAATATGCAAATATCAAGATTTTGTTATCAGTTAATCAATTAATCAACAAGCCTACTATGTGTTGGACACTACTTGGCATTGAGATAAATATTTAAAAAATGAAAGAATTCTTTCTTTCTACTTTCTAATAGGAGAGAAAAGAACAGTGTAATTTTCATGTATTCCAAATGTATCCTCAAGTTGAATTCAGAATCTTAGTATAATTATTAATGGAGAGCCTAAATGTTGAGCTACTAGTGGTCTCTTTGCAGCCAGAGTCTTTATATTTTGGCTTTTTATGAATCATAACTGCTCCAATGGTTTAATTTATCTGAGGAAGGAGAAAGAAGATAGATTTTCTACAATACCAAGCTCCTTTTCTAATAATAGCCTATACCTCTTGTTATGTCTACACATTTTTCTTATTAAAGATGTTTTTAATGGATGGATCATCCTATTCCTGTCAAGATCAACCCCTGCCGTGACTCAGAATCTTCCTTTTAATCTCCAGTGAGTTCTTCCAAACACATATTTTCACTAGACAACATCTTTATATCCATTTTAAGGCCCAATCTTCCTCTCATTCTCTCAGCAGAAAAACATCGGGGACTTTTTTTGTTAATGCCATAATAATGTTGAGTGAGCTGAAAACTGAAGACAAGAGATTTCTTATGATTTGTGTCTTCCAAAACCCAAAAGCACCATTCTAAAGATCCATATTTCAATGCCAACATTAATTATTCAAAATAGTAAAACCATAAAATTTAAAGGGAATTTAAGCCAATCTTTTTGGTTGGATTAATCTTAAGGGGGGACGGGGAAAGGCCACAATATTAATGTAATGCTTTGTCCAAGACTAACTCTGGTACAAGTGACAAGAAGCAGGTTGCAGTTATTATTAGTCGTTAACAATTCAATATAATGATTACATTTTTGTCAGAAAAATCCCATTCATTACATACCTTATTTCCCAGGAAAGGAAGTTAGGGAAAAAATACACACACACACACACACACACACACACACACACACACACACACACACACACACAGTAACCCAATCTGTGATACATTAGGGATTTGAAGAAATTCCTCTTTCCCCCTAGTGTGTTCTCTTATTTTATATGTCTGAAAAGTAGCTGTAAGAGTGAGAGTTGTGATGAAAGTATCCAAGATTTTCCAGAAAAGGTCTCAGGGAAGAATGAAGAACATACTGGGCCTCTCTATATGAAGTACTGTTGCCGAAAATGAATATATCTCCAAACCATTGCTGCATGTATTTTAAAGTTGTAAAGACATTTCTGTTGGTGTTACCAATTTAAAAGCCAAAGGCTAGTTGGAATAATTCTAAACCCTATAAAGTGCAGGCCTGGCTTTTCATGCAACATTTAGTCTAGTATACTAAAAGTACTTTATTATCAATCTCCAGGAAGAAAATATGCCTCTTTAAAATATTTTTTTCTTCTGAATATTCGTAGAAAGTGAGAAGTAAAACAGGAAAACATATTTGCCAAAGGTTTTTGCTAACTATCCAGGAAAGTGTATTGTTACAAATAATATTGATATATTTATAATACAGTATGTAGTGTCAATGAATAGAGTACTGGATCTGGGGTAAGGAAGATCTGAGTTCTAAACAGCTATATGACACTAAATAGATATTTGACCCTGAGCAAGTTATTTAACAGCTGCTGGCCTCAGTTTCCTCATGTATAAATTAAACTTAAAAATAGCAACCATCCATAGTTGTTGTCAGGATCAAAAGACCTAGTACTTATAGAACTTTTACAGACCTTAAATCATTGTATAAATGTTAGCTATAATTGTTATTATTATTATTATATAGAAATTTGATTTCTAATAGTAATAGCTTTTCTAGATTTTCCTATTTTTTAATGACAATATGATGATTTTATGAAGCTATGGAATAAAGTAGAGCCTCTTAAATAAGACTTAAAACTCAAAAGTGTTTAACAAAAATACATAAGGAAGGATCATCTTAGCAGCTCAGTGAATAGAGTACTAGAGATACTGGGTTCAAATCTGACTTTAGATACTTCCTGGCTGTGTGCCCCCAGGGCAAGTCATTTAACCCCCATTTCCTAAGCCTTACAGCTCTTTTACCTTGGAACAGACTTAGTATTAGTTCTAAGACAGAAAGTAAGGGCTTGAAAAACAATATATATTGCAAAAAACAAGTGGAAAAAACTGTTTATTATTCAGACTTTTTAAGCAATTGGAAGTTCATTGAACTGATCTACAAGTATGCATTTTAAACAGAGTGAATCTGGTTCCCATTTTATTTGATAAAGTAAATAATGTGTTCAATAATCCTAATAATTTTCAATTGAGGAAGAATATTTTTTCAACTTTACTTTCTGTCCTAGTAACAACTCAGACAAAAGGGTAAGGGTTAGGCAAATGAGAGTTAAGTGACTCCTCTAGGTCAAACAGGTAAAAAGGTGAGGCCATATTCAAACTTCCTAAGTCTCGATCTAGTGCTCTATGCACTGATGCACCTAACTGCCATCTGGGATATTTTTTAACATTAATATTCTCTTTGTAATTCCATGTGACTATGAATATGGAATAATGTTTGTGTTTGGTCATTTCAATTGTATCCAATTTTTCATTGATTCCATTTGAGTTTTCTTGGCAAAGATATTGGAGTAGTTTGCCATTTCCTTTTCAAGTTTTTTTTTAATAGATAAGAAACTGAAGCAAACAGTGTTAAGTGACTGGCCCAGTCACACAGTTGGCAAGTAGTATAAGAGGTCATATTTGAACTCAGGAGGATCACTCTTCCTGACTATCCCTCTGCTACCTCATTGTCCATTTTCCATGTCTACAACCTCTGAAAAATTCAAATAGTGGTTCATTCTTAGGGGAATGGAGGAGTATATTGTATCTTTAGTCTATTAAGAATTAAAAGCAAATGTATGGAATAAAAAGAAATTTATTTTCTAATTTTATATTCACTTTAAATGAAAATTTATCATGAAAAGGAATTCTAACTACACATAATGCTTACAAGAAATTTTACGGAAAAAAATGTTCAATTCAGTTTCAGAAATGTATAAAACCCTTAACTCAAAATAAAAGTCTGTACTCAGAACAGGGACAACTAAGTGATTCAGTAGATAGAGAGCCAGGCCTGGATTAAGGAAGACCTTGGTTTAAATCTAGCCTCAGACATTTCCCAGCTGAGTTACCCTGGGCAAGTCACTAAAATTCCAGTTGTCAGACCTTACCATTCTTCTGCCTTGGAATCAATATTTGTATCAATTCTAAGACAGAAAGTAAGGGTTTAAAATCTATATAGGATACAAAGGAAGTCCAAAAGTTTCACCAGACTGCGTGTGTGCAGGAGCACACACACACACACACACACACACACACACACACACACACACACACACGTTCTGGTATAAGGGATAGAGCCCTGGACTTTAAATCAGAAAGACCTGGGTTCCAATGTTACCTCATAAGCTGGGTGAGCAAATCACTTTTCCTTACTATGATTTCTGTTTCCTCGTCCACAAAGTACGGATAATAATTGTAGAACCTACCTCCCAGGTTCGTTTTGTGGCTCAGATGTTATCCTTAGCAATAATAGGAATATTGTTGATTTGGTCACAAGGTAGTAAGGAAAGCACTCTTGAATTCTAAAGCACCAAACAACTGTGACTC
>NC_058134.1:165185065-165254218 GCF_016433145.1 Gracilinanus agilis
AAGAGTTTCATTCTATTATTTATATCATTGTGACATTTTCTAATTTTGTTGTCAATATCAAATTAATATTTCAATATCTTATATATGCCTTTATATTATAAATTATATAAACTTAAAATTGTGTTGACAAATTTCCTGTTCTTGAAGATTTTCATGGTCACCAAACTTTTTTTCCTAATAGGAATTTTTAAAATGCAGTATGTATCCACTTATTCATACATTACATAAATAAAGTTTTGTACAAGTCATAATTATAAATATCACGAAATATATAAAATTAGAAATTAAAAAGTGAAGAAGTAGAATAAAATCATAATTGACCAGAGAAAAATAGAGAGTTGCTGGAGTTTGAATAGTAAAAAGTGAAGTCAATATTTTAGGGAAATCATTTTGGCAATTATATGCAGGATATGCTGGAGCAGAGAGACATATACAATTGGCTCACTAAACAGAAACTACTGCAATTGTCTAGAAAGAAGTCTTTAAGAATCTGAAATAAGGTAGTAGTTGTAGGAACAGAAAAAAGAGATTCAAAGCATATGGTAGAGGTAAAAATGACAAAATTTGTAAGCTAATTCGAATGTGAAGAAAAGGGAACTAAAGAGTCAGGATAATGCCAAATTGCAAATTGTTGGAAAGATGATGGTGCCTCAATAGTAGTAGGAAAGTTTAGAAGCAGACTGGGTTAGAGAATACCATATGATGCAGATCAGAATTTATTCATTCCTAATCTTTTTGTGCTATCCATTCTTTAAAACTAAAAGGGGAAGATTGCAACAGGTCTTACTCATTAGTCACTGACCCAAAATGTACATATTATCCAAAGGGCACCTGCCATATCAATGAAGTGACTTAGGGGATAAGAGGAGGATGTGTTAAAAAGGAAAGATTTTTCTTACTGGCACTTGTGAAATAACTGCAAACCAATCCTACAGAGGTCAGAAAATAATTGTCATGAGTATTTGCTGATGCTTAGAAAAATAGGATGTTGGAAGGCGAATCAATGGAGGAAGGGGATAAAGAAAGAAAAAAGTTGGGGGATAATTATTAATGTGGTTATTTTGGAGTCAAATGTCAGGAGTGGCTATCACAGGGCAGGTGAGGATAGGCTATATCTTCCCATTTTCAGATTAGTTGATTAAACACTCCTTGGCAAATCCATCCCCTCCCTCCAAAACCACCTAGAGTGAGAGATATGGCTATAGTTAAACTATCTGAAATAGAACTTTTTTATATTTGCTTGTACATTTACATTCATCCTGAAAGTACAGGCTGAAAGCAGAAGCTGTAGAGATACAATATATTTGAGTTAGCTCATTCAATAGGTGTCAATTGTGCCATAAAAAGAGTACCTAGAAATTCTTTCCCATCACTTCTCTGATGTTCAGTCCTTTAATAATATTATTGCTACAAGCCCTATTTTCTCTAGAGAAGATATGTAAATGTTCTCAAAAACTAAGTTATGAGGAAAACAAAAGTACTAAATAAGTTCTTTTGAAGAAAGAATAATGTTTCTACCATACTAGCTTTTTTTTTTTGGAATGGAGGATCTGAACCTTTGCACAAGTAACTCTATAGTATGGGAAACACCATTAATGATGCCGATCATGAAGTTAGCTGTTATTTTTAGTCTTAGATGATTTTTAAGGGGACTGAGAGGTCGAGCACCTCTGTTAGGGAGTATTAGAAATAAGCTCTAAACCCAGGTCTTCTTTAGTTCAGTACTGATATTTTATTGTACATACTGTATTTTTCTAAATCTCTTAGAAGTATAATTAGTTCATCTGTCTCTATATCAGAATTTTTTCTGATATTTTTTCTTACAAGACATAATATATTTTGATGGTCCAATACATTTACTTTTTTTGAATGGATATTGCTCAACAGAATCAGCACATATCTGAGATTATCTTTCCACCCAAGGAGATTCAAAAGAGTTTGGAAGCCTGCCACTAACTTGTTGAAAAAAGGAAACAATTGGCCATAAGCAAATGTAAAAAAGCAAAAGACTATTTTTAAACTACATCTAAACATAAACATGAAATTGGTTCCTGCCAAATATGGTGGAGCCATAACAGAGCTATAGGACTTAGAAGACTGCTTGTAAAAATCCCAGTCAGTTTTAGTGAAATGCACTATCAATATTCAAACACTTCTACCTGCCTGTCCCAAAGAAACATTTAAAAAACAGAATGAAATAGACATTAATTACTCATACTTTTGTAAGGGCTACATTTCTCTGTGGGATAAATTAAGCATTCTGGAAGCCCTATTCATATGTCAATTGGATAATAAGTATGATACAGTTGTGGAGAAAAAACAAACAAACACTAAGGGATCACTAAAAGTATGACACTGTCCTAGGACCTTGAAGAGTTTGAGTGTCAATTTGTCCCTGCTTTCAAGGGGAAGACAATCTAGAAGAGCAAGTAAAACCAATATAATACAAGATAATTACAAAATAACTAAGCATGTAAAGAAAAGTCCAAAAATGGTGCCAGGAGCTATGCAAAGAAGAAATAATTGATTTGTAAGGAAACCATGAGAAAAAGTTTCATTGAAGAAGGAACATAAGGGTTTGGATTTGAAGGTTGAATATTTAAATGGGTGGAGAAAGGATTTTGAGGAAGAAGAACTCATTCCAAAAAGAAGAGATAGCAACATCAAGTATAAGTATAAGAATGAGAAAAAGGGTTCTGGAATGGCAAGGAGATTAGACTCAGAGAATCATACTTTCATCAAAAGAAACTGATGTCCAATAACAGGATGATTTTTAGGGTCCTGAATGTCAGGTTTTGAATATTATTTGATAAAATAATAGAGGATATTTTTAAAATCTTTGAGCATGGGATTGCTGTAACTAGAATTTTTAGGGACATTACTTTCATATCAGATCAAAGGATAAATTGGGGAGGGATAAGAGGGAGAAAGACCAGTTAAAAGATTGTTGCAATTGTTAAGCCAGATTACTTGACTTGTTAGTAGAATGGAAAGTAGAATAAATGCAAGACATATTACAGAGGCTGAAGAAGCAGGATTTGGTGAATGATTAAACTAGAGATTATAGAAAGTTGTGGAATCAAGGTGAACAGCAAGCAGGTTTAGTGAGGAGAGTGATAGGTTATATTTGGAACATATTTCATCTTGAAGTAAGAGTGGAAGATCTTGATAATAGATGTCAATCAGACATCTGGAATTAAGGATAGAAAAATTCAAAAACATTCATTACATCTACTACATGCAGGACAAATGCTAAACATTGGGATACAACAATGAAATAACACACATTGTATAAGAAGATTATAATCTTCTTCATTCATGCTTTATCTTTATGTATGCAATTGATTTTTTGATCCTAAATGTAGTACTTTATACTTTCCCCATTCAGTTTCATTGTGCTACTTTCAGCCTAATATCTCAGTAGGCCAGAATAATTATAATCCTACTTTTTTTACACATATACATTTTCCTCCCACTTTAAAATCATCAAAATTTGTTTTGCATGTCTATAACTATTTGCAATAGGTTTTCTTTTTCTTGCCTTCCCACTGGATGAGATGGGAATAGGGAGAGGTAGAGAACTGACACCTGAGAAAATAGAATTTAAAAGCCTCTGTGCTTTAAAAGAGAAAAAGAAAAAATCCATTTTCTTCTTAAAGTTTTCCCTAACTTTTCATAATAGGGTAGAAAAAAGGGAAATAAAGAAAAAAAGCAGAAAAGATTCTGTTTCTAGAGTCAAAGGACTTAAGTTCAAATTCCTTAAATGCTTATCTTTGTGATATTAAACAAGTCACTTAACCTCCTTGTGTCTTAGTTTCTGCATCTGAAAAATGATAAGAACACAATGCAGGGAATAGAATTGGATCTAGAATCGACATCTGAGTTCAAATTACAGACAGATAGTAGGCCTGTAACTCTGAAAATGTCACTAACCCCTCCCTGCCTCAGTTTCTTCAACTTTAAAATGGGAATAATAATAGCACCTACCCCACAGGGTTGTTTCATGCATAAAATTAATTAACTTGTACATGTTTACAAAGAGGAGGTTTCTGTAACTCATTTTATTTAAGAACACTTTGTAAGCAAAAGAAAATTTGGACACATTTTTGTATGGTACATGTGCTGTATAAGGAATCAGTACTTTATTTTTAAAAGGTAAATTATTATGTTAGGGGGAAAAAAAAGAGAATGGGTTCCCAGAACTGTATTTTTCATATTAAGAAAATAAAATCAAGATTTGGATTGTTAAAAAAAAGAAAGAAAAAAGTTCCCTCATTAAAAAAAAAAAAGATTACAAGTTACAAAAACCAAATTACACACAAGCCACCAGATCCTTTTAGAGAACTGTTTCTCCCATAGCAAGTTGAATGCTTGTGTGCTGTTATAAAAATGAATATCGATAGATTTTTTCAAATTCATTTTTCATTATAAAGCAAATTAATAATTTCTACAATAAATAAAGCACAGGGAGGGACATCAAAGAAAAAGGCAGTCATTGGGAGATAGATGAGAAGAGACTCTGAAGAGAGCTAGATGAGAAAAAGTTTGGAATAAAAATCAAAGCTGCAGGGTTTTTTGATGATTTGCAAGTGATGTACATATCATAAATTGACTCTCTCTCTTTCCACAGTGCACTCTTTAAAATAAGGTCATTTAATAAAAATACCCTTTTGAATAGTACATACTTCAGTACCCAGGAAATAGTAGATGCTTAATAAATTCTCATTCTTTCTCTCCCCTCTGCCATCCCTTTCATATCTAGGTCTATGATCCTGTGACCTTACTGCAGCATTTTGAATTCACTCTTATTTGAACTTTTAGTGCACTTATGTCATCCTGCTACTCTCCACTTAGTTTTGTGTGGCAAGTTCTTTCTCCTTCATTTTTAATCTTTACTTTCTGTTTTATAATTAATACTTTGCATTGGTTCCAAGGCAAAAGAGTGATAGGGGCCAGACAAGGGGGCTAATTGGTTTGCCCCGGTCACACAGCTAGGAAGTCTCTGAGGTCGTATTTGCACCCATCTCTAGGCCTGGATCTTACTCCATGGAACCATATCACTGGCTCCTGGAAACTTATTTCTAAATAGGTAATCATCTATGGAAGGAGATGGAACATGACTTATATCTGTCTATTTTCTCTCTCTTTTTTCTCCAAACATATGTAATATCTATGAAAAATATTTGGAGTACATGTTTTCAGTAAACTCACTCTACCATTGAATATAGGGGAAGATGAGATGTACCCATTTTAAAACCTTTTAAACATGTGTGCTTTTTGCAAGAAAATGGAAGCTATCACTTTTGTTAGGCAATGCTTCTCATTTAGACAACAGATGTCTCTCATAACAAATGAAATGAATCATACCTCAGGCATGTGCATTCTCATTTCTAGGAGGACTTCAAAACATGAGTAAATATCAATTGCCCATTTTACAGAGCTATATATTGAGACACTGAAAGATAACATGAACCTACCCTGAGTTGAGCAGCAGGTGAGCTATGAATCTGCCAACATAATTAAAGTAAATCTAAAATGGTCCAGTACCTTTGAACTTCACCATAAGCATACTAGATACCCTTTGGAGAATGGCATGGGACTGTCCATCCATTGGGTGTATTGGGGAATATAAAGTGATGAAAACTTGACAACTACATGACACATGAAAGGAAATTCCCACTAAGATGGGTGAGGGAAAAGTGCACATCTGTTATTAACATCATATAGGAATAAGACCCCACAGTAAACAGTCATGCCAAGAAACATGACCTGACTGTGTTCATTTGGATTTTCTTCATTTTCTTACCCCACCAAAAAACCAAACTATTTTAAGTTAGTTTGTCCTATGGACACAAATGCAATAAAGGTAGTATTCTATACATAGTTAAGTACCTAAACATTGCAGTATATCAAATATATTACAAATAGATGGCTTTCCTCACAGTTTTGCATTTAACAAAGTCCATTCATACATTTTACATAGGTTCATTCACTTTTGGTATTGGGGCCCAGAAGAGAAGAATCTTTTGTTTCAAGAGATGTCTCATATCTACCAAAGAATCACAAAGAAATCAGATGCTTAGAATGACATGTTTTTATAATTTTTCTGTCTGGTGGTTTTTAACTATGGTGAGTGTATACCATATGTTTGTAAAACAGTGGCGTATGGATGAGATATATACACTGGGTCAGCCTGCTGCTATTGTAATTTGGACTGTCAACATTGGAGAACTCAGCTGGGGAAAGAGAAGAATTCTCCCCTCCCCATCTGTTGGAGTTTTGCTGTTGAATCTTAATTCATCCAGGGGCAATTCAATGGCTCTTCAGAGCTTTCAGTCCCTGGGGAATGGATGCAAAGCACTTTCCAGAATATCTGTATCCTAAGGCAGACCAGCCACATGTGTTTGAAACTGCCTATTAAGTTGAATCTTCTCCAGAACAATCTTTATCACATTTTCTCGTTTTGCCTATCTCTGTTGCCTATGTGTCAGGTGAAGTCAGACTTTTGATTGCAGACATCTTGGTTGTTACGGAACATTACTACAGATGGAGTAGTTTTACATACCTGTCTCAAGTAGACATGTGTTCACACAATTGGAAATTCGGTGCTTTCAGTTTTGATGCAGATTGGGTCTGACTGAGGTTCATTTAAATAAGTAATCATGCATGCAAGCAGCTTTTGGGGCTCCAGTCACAAACAGTGACTAGGAGAGTGCTGCAGGACTCCTGGGCAGTTAATAAGTGTTAATTGAATAATTTAATCTCCAAAAGTAGGTGCTAATGCTGTTCAGGAAATGAGAAAGTTCCATGGAGTGGTTGAAGAAAGTGGTTTTGCCTTTCACACTTGACCCACGATCCATACTCCGCAGCAGGCTGATGATTTGATTACACACTTGTCTTCTACACATCCCCATGTGGCTGTTGCTTCTTGAAAGTCCTACTGTGAAATCCCAGGGAAAAAATGCTCTAAATGCTTTCTTGCTTCCTTTGCTTTTCAGTAGATAAGATCTTGGACTCTAAAATCAAGGGATTTAGCCTGGATTAAGAGAGATTTATATTTCCCCTTGATTTTCTAGTTGCTATCATCACAATTGAAGTTAAGTCAATGAAGACACTTTTATCTATGTAGACCTCAAATTAGATCCTCCAGGAAAACTGACATTTCCTTGCTGGAGATCATGAGGAAATGCAAAACATGGTTAATAAGTTATTACTAACAACAATTTTTAAAATGTCCCTAATCTTCTACCAACAGACTACTCTCTGTCTTCCTGCCTTCCTACTCCGGATCAAAGAAAATTTAAAAAAAAAATAGAAATACTAATCCCCATTTTTCAGCTCTTATTTGCAAATGAAGTTACATTATAAATTTGATGGAATATAAATTAATAATGAATAAGAACTCAATTACAATACCTTCTTCCAGTGTGAACAGATCATTTGCAAATTTAAAATATTTGAAGCAGAAAAGAAAAAGTATATAATTTCTTAAAGTGGAACTTAAAATTTATTGTATAAACATTGTATGAATCTGTTGTATGAATATATGCCTCGTTCAACAAATGGCAAGCACTTATTAATTGACAAAAGTTTAAGGAGACCTTAATATGTTTTAAGCACCAGGACCATTAAGTACTTCCTATGTGCAAGGCAACATGATAGATGCTGGAAATGCAAAGCTCAAAAATAAAAATTGTGCCTGCCCTTAAGCTTACCAAAACAACTTCTGAAAACCCTGTCATGCTTAGTAACATGAAGTATTTGACTTCCCACATTGACAGTCATTTTCTCTAGATCTAATCAAGCAGGAATTTTACAATATTTATTAAACTCTTTTATGCACAAAGCAAGAGGCAGTGTGGTATAGCACATAGAGAGCCCGTCTCAGAATTAAAATCTGGACTTAAAATCAGTCTCTGACACATATGTCTGTGCAACCTAGGATGAGCTGCCTAATCTCTCTGTACCTAAGGCAACTTTATGAGATTTTTAAATTGCAGAGGAGGTGCTATCCTTCTTTGGTAGAGGGTATTTCTTTAACTACGTGTTTCTAATACAGGTTAAATTATAGGTACAGTCCTTATTCCTGTCCATCAATTATTTGTGCCAGCCATTATAGGAAATATGTGGATAATTGATACTTTCCCTTTGATCAAGTGGAGTAAATAATTAAGAAATATTTAAGTAACTACTGTGTATAAGGAACTACTACTATATGCTAGAGAAAAAAAAAGGACCAAAAAAATGAAATTATCTTCAAATAGCTTATATTTTATCTAGGGAGAAAAAAATATGTATACAAATACATGCAAGATATATACAAAATAAATGCCAGGCACTTAGGGGAAGGTAAACAAATAACATAAATTAAAACATATGTATACAATATAGGTACAACACATGCAAAATCTGAGAAAGGGAAACTGTTTCTTATGATTCTCACATCATGCTCTATTGGTGTGATTGTTGATAATTAAACACACAGTATTTGTAATGACACACATTCATCAAAATACACACAAACACACACTGGGGAGGAAAGGGAACCTAAGAAAGAAAAGAGAAAAGCTAACGGTGGCTGTTATTGATACATCTCTGTTAAGAGAATTCCAAAAGCAAGGCTGACAGCTCACCCCGCAACTGGTCAATAACCTTGATGGCAGCTCGCCGGAGTGAGCAACATCCATCATGGAGCTGTTCCCTATTTGGTGCAAAGCAGCTGCTGATTTGAGGATTTATGGAGCAGCATGTTGCCTCTCACAAAGGACAATGCCTATAGGTTGAAGAGTCAGTGGGAAGCAATATCTATTTCCAAGTCTGTATCCAGCATAAAACAAATCTGAGCATTTGTGTGCTCTGTGCTGGGATGATATGTTTATTATAAGATGGGGGAGAGGATGGAGAACATGTTAGAAATGGAGATCAGAGAATCAGCTTTTATTTTTCTCATTAATCATCTGCAGATAATTAATCATCTTTATAGACAGCATCACAGCTAAATTTTATAATCTACAAGACCAAAGAAAAATATACTTTAGATTATAGCTAGCGTATTAAGCAAGCCAAAATCTCTTCTACTGATTGCCTGGGCCAAATGATTTCATCCACATTTTGACTACTTTAGCAATTTGAAACTACCGAGCAAATTTTTTGCTTACCAATTATTTTATGAGCATGTGTCCAAATACAATTTTTTTTTCTTTTTCGGATAAATTTTGTCATATAATCTCAAAAACGTTTGTCAGTGTATAGTTACTTCTTCCTGATATTTTTTTCTATCACTGTGTCTGTGTATTCCTAAATCTCCACATTAATTCAACTTTCCTAGTATATATTATGGCCTCTATTAGAATGTAAGATCTTTGAGGGTGGGAACTATTTCCTTTTTGTACTTGTGCCCCAAATTGGGACATAGTAGTCATTTAATTAGTATTTGTTGACTGATTGATATTTAACATGTACACATAAAAATCCTTTCATTCTATCTCCTTCAGAATGCAGAGGTGGAGAGAGACAAATAATTTTTGATGAATAAATTTTGGAAAATGATAATAACAAAGAATGGATTTGGTGGCCAATGAGTTCAATACAAAAACTGAGCTCAAAATCCTCCCACTGGCAGATGGGGAAGAAACACAGTCCTGAAGTGAAGACGATTTCCCCTTTTCTTCTCCCCACCCTTCCCTTTCTCTCCTCTCCCCACAACCTTCAGCAACATGAGAATTACATCATGAAATTGGAGCAATTATATGTGAAGACTCCACAATTGAATTCCTCAGGACACAAGCAGGAGAAATTAGATACCAAAGTAAGTGAAATGCAAGATTTGAACTTCCTGAATGATTCACTTAGGACAGTAACAGTCTATCAATAAACAGCTCTGAAATTTCTCAGCCATGAGTCCTTCCCCAAAAGCAAGCCTCATGTTGCAAATTATTGTAATATATGTACTTAAATATTAAGTTGCAAATAGAGAGAATGCTTGAGAACATGGGAGACTGAAGTTGATGTCCTGAGGACAAAGAAATATGCAAAGAATGCATGGTAAGAATGCATCTAGGAAGATTTGGAATTGAGTCACAGAAAATGAGGGGGAAAAAGGCTAAAGGACCCTTACCTCTCTGACCTTAAGTCTATCCAGGGACAAAAAAAAATTCCCTGCATGGTTATTTATTCCAATAAACTAGAGGTCTAATTCAGAATTTATACAGTGAAATTGACTTTCCTTTTTTTTTTTTCATGAGGATGTGAGCAACAAGTATAGTGAGTGAGCAGGAAAAAATTATATGAATGGGAAATGAGATACTACACAGACAATCAACTGGTTCCTGCTCTGATTACCCTCTGAGGCATGAGCAAAGTCCTCCTGGAACACTGAGTTCTAATGAAAAGTCATGCAAAGTACAGTGAGCTCTTCCAGCAACTTGATACACTATGGTTAAAAAGACAGTTAAAGGAAATGGGATGGCATGACTTGGACTGTTATTTTTTTTTTAATTGAAACCATGATTTCACTGGCATAGGGAAACTCACTGGTAAAAGGAGTTGCTGTTACTCACCAGGATTTCCTCAGTGAATTCAGTAAAATCACAGTTCCAGGCATCCTCCACCAAAAAAATAATTAAAGCAAACATAAGACTAACAATACAAAAATAAGAAAAACAAAATCATTAAATAAGAAAACAATTAAATAAGAAAAACAAAATCAATTAAAAAAATAAAAAACCTATTTGAGGGAAATGTTCCACCAATAATAGCTAGTCAGTGGACAATGCACTGGTTGGTTTTAGAGGACTTCGGTTCCAAAACCACCTGACAAGGACTGTCTGGATAACCCAGGGCAAGTCACTTCACCTACATCCATCGGTAGTATGAGGAAGTTGAAGACATTAGATGACTTCTGAAGTCCCTCGGAGCTCTAAAGCTATGATTCTTTGATTTAGAATGGTTCTGAAACTTGAAATCCTGGCAACTTCCTGAGATAGCAAGAGGCTGCGAGTTTCCCATCTTCATAAAATCATTATGTAAAAGAAACAAGACAGAACCCAGGCCTTCTTCACTCTAATGTCAGCTACCTATCTACTATATAACTCACTCACACCAAAGTTATATCATATATAAAATATATAAGGAGCTTCAGGAAAGACCTGGAGATCTTTGCATTGAACTATTTGAATGAAAAATCCAAATTGACATTGCATTATCAACAATTTGACATTTACTTCCACCCTTAGAATATATTTCAAGAACTAGATCCTTTTTTCTATGGAAAATAAAAAAAATCAGAATCAGAAGAGAAAAATAGTTATTGAAAAAATGGTGACTACTCCACCAAAGAACAGACAGCTTAGGCAGTAGAATATACGCTGCCAAATGCATTATAAGAAAAGAAATGGAGCATGTTCTACATATATTAAGATAACAAATTCTGTGGAAGTTTAATTTAGAAATTTAAGGACCTGTGAAGAAATTAAAAACAGCTCTTTGAGATGGCAGTTTTTGAACCCTCCCCCCATACATTCACCCCATACATTGCACTCTAGTGCCTTGGTGTGTACATGAGGGGGTCATTTGGTACAATTGTCAAGTCTGATGATAATAAGTAGAGATGAGCTGGAACTGAAATGTTTGGCATGTCTTCTAGCCAAGAGTGCCAAAACATTCATGGATAATCCAACCTGAGTTAGAAATGAAAAGAGAGAGCCAATATTCAGAATTCTACTTTTTCCCCAAACACTAATAATAATTTTTAAGTCATGGTGGAATTTTCTACCTATTAACAGGATTCCTGTATTTATCTGATCATTTTCATATATGTTCATTGCTGGAGATTTTTGCTTCCGTCTGGTTATAAACTAAAGATTTTCAAGACTATACCTGTATACAATCTGCATTATAAGAAACAATGATTTTAGCTGTGTCATAATAAAATACATCCTACTCTATGTTTGTCACTCCATTATCATTAAAATCTACTGAATTTAGTAAATGATGAGTTGCTTTAAAGTTGTCTTTTAGGAAGATATATTTGATGAATTTTTAACTTAATATCCTTGTTACTTGCAAAGAATTTTTAAAGGGGTAGGTGAGGAGTGTGAGGTAAAAGCAATAGACCCCGTGGTCCAGTGAAAATTAGGATAGGTAAAAAGATGTTCTTTGAGATTCTGTTGGCTCAGGATATTAAAGGCTTATATAACAATGTGAGCATCGTCCCTTTAGTATAAGACATTCACAAGAAACTCTAGGGACTCTCATGGTTGGCAGACGGATCAGGATGGGTTATTCAAACAAGGAAGCTTCATTCATCTGTGTCATCTTTGGCATCCTCAAACCCTATCACTGTTGAATATCCACCTGCTATGGAACTCTTTTTTTTCTGTTATTTGTTGACTGACCTACATAGTCTCTTTTCTGAACTCAATACAGAATGTAATCTATTAGAGGTTTGGCCAGAGTAAGGCACAATCTAGAACAGAAGAGGATTTTTTCCCTAAGCAATTGTACAAAACTAATGCAGCAAAGTTCTGATGGTATATGTAGTGTTCAAAATCCAATCCTGTACCTCTACAGAATAGAGGAAGATAAATTTTCTTCTTTTTCTCTTCAGGGACAAGTTTCATCATTTTTATTGAATGGTATTCAGTAATTATTTTTACATTTACATTATTGTAATCATTGTGTATATTTTCTAAGTTTTACTTATTTCACTTGACATTTATTAATGCCTTCCAATCTTCTCTAAATTCTTCATATTTATAATAATGTTACATTGATATTCCTTACATTTATAAACAAATTTGTTTATCCATTCCTCCAAATTCAGTTCATGAGTATATATATGGTATATAGTTCTTTGCTGCTACAAAAAAGTTTGGCTATGAATATTTTGGTGTTTATACAGGGTTTTTTTTTTCTGTCATTGTTCTCCTTGATTTCTGTGCTTACAAATTTTGACATAATTAAACTGCTTTCCAAAATTGTTGGATGAATTCATAACTATCACTAGTATACTAGTATCCCTGTTTTTATTAGGAAGTGTTTCAGCATGAACTATTCTCATCTTTACCAAAACATTGTACGTGAGATATAAATTTGAGATTATTTTAATTTTCATTTATTTTATTACTGGTGATTTGTCATATTCATAATGTGTTACAGTTTTCGAGATCTGTATGTTCATGCCATTTTGCCAGATTCATTGGGAAATTGCTCGTGGCCCCATATATATTCCATTATTTGGATAAGTTTTGGAAACCAAACCCCCTGTCAGAAAGATTTGATAAAAAGAATTTAGGATAATATATTTTTTCTTTTTTTCTTTGAAAATTTTTATTCAATTGATTTAGAAATTTTTTCCATGGTCACATGATTCATGTTCATTCCCTCCCCTTCTCTTACCCTGCTCCCATAGCCAATGAGCAATTCCACTGGGTTTTACATGTAGGATAATAAGTTATTTATTGGATGACTAGTGCAAATAAAATATATCTGAAATACAGGGAAAAAATTGCTACTTTTCCTTTGATAATCCTACTATTGATATAATTCATGAAGAAAAATTATATATATATATATGTATATATATAGTTGTCTATAATACAACATTTATTTATAGTATTTAAGTAAAGTCATTAAAGTTGTACATAACTTTATTGTCTTTCATCCCTCCTGAAACATCCCATGGCCCTCTTTCCCATCACTCTCAGCTAACAATCTTGCTTTATATTTTATTAGAAAATTCAATTTATGCACCATGAGTTTTTTCTTCTCTGTTCTTCTATCACTCATATATATTTTGCACTACCTCCTTCTTCACCATGTCTCACATGAAGAAGTTCTATTTCTTGCCTGTGCTAATCTCTTTGTTCAAATGATTCCATTCCTTCTCATTTTCTCCAGCAGATTATCCCCTCTGTCTTCTCTACTATTTCACTTCTTTTCTTTTCTTGTTTCAAAACCTTATTTTCCATCTTAGAATCAATACTGTCTATTGGTTTCAAGGCAGAAGGATGAAAAGGGGTAGGAATTGGGGGTTAAGTGACTTGTCCAGGGTCACAAAGCTAGAATATGCCTCAGGCTGTATTTGAAACCAGGAACTCCCATCTCTAGGCCTTATTCTCAATCTACTGAGCCATTTAAGCTGCTCCCTCTTCCATTTATTTCCAGTCTTTTCAGATTGCCTAAAATATATTCATGATTACTACATTCTTTGGGGGGGGGGGGGAAGGGGAGAAAGTGAACCTCTACTTGATCATTCTGTCCCCACTAAGTATCATTTTATATCTCTTCTGCTCTTTGTAGCTAAACTCCTCTAAAAAAAAAGCCTTCAACAATAAGTATTTCTACTTTCATCTCTATTTACTCTCTTTTCTTAATTCTTTAAAATCTGGCTTTCAACATTACCATTCTGTTGAAACTGCTTTCTCCAAAGTTACTAATGATCTCTTAGCTACCAAATCCAGTAGCCTTTTCTCAATTCTCTTTCCCTTAATTTACATGGCTGTTTTGAAGATCAAATGAGATATAAATTGATTTGTATACTTTAAATGGATATATATTATAAAACTTAAATTAATATCCAATAGCTCCAAGTATAATATTTTATAAGATGCATTAATAATCACTTGTAGTAGAAGAAATAAATGAAAGAAAATTGGAAAGTGGGTTTTAAAAGATTGTGCCTCCTAGGGAACTACCTCTCATAGCATGCCCCAGCGGTTTCTCTCCTCTACTTCCTGGTGTGTGATTGGTCTTGAGTGGACCAATCCCATGCTAGGGGAGGGACCATGCCCCCTTTCCATTTCCTGCCATGGGATTGATCATGAATTGGACCAATCCTGTGCAGGGGAGAGGCCACACACCCCTACTTCTGGGCATGGGATTGGTCCACGTAAGGACCAATCCTGTGTCTGGGAGGGGCCTTTGAATCGGAGAAGATTCAGAGGAGGAGAAGGTCTCAAGTTAATTTCAGCCAGGGAACTCCAGTGTTTTTTTTTTTCTCCTTTGAATAAAGCTTTATAAAGAGATCAGGGAGTCAGATAGTTTTTTTTCTTTTCAGTCCTCACAAAAGCTTAAATAAAAAACACTTGGGTAAATTCTCCTGCCTGACCCTCACCCATCCTTCACAGCTCCATTTCCAGGAGAAGAGAGAGAGGAGGGGGTGGTGTAACACAAAACTTAAATCTTCCCTACATTAGTACATTAAGTAGATCCATAACTGGGGATTTTGGGAGAATGAGTCCCTGGGGAGAGAAATCTAATTACACTATATATATATGTATATATATATATATACATATATATATATAAAATCCTTATTTCAGAAATGAGGAAACTGACAGAAAAGTGATGATCTGGAGGAGAACCTCATAAGTATCTCCTGATTCTTTACACAATTTTTTTTCCTCCAGAATATTCTATCTTAAGTAAAGCAGAAAGCACTCTGGATTCAAGTTGGTATTCAAATTCTACCTGTGTGAAACTGAGAAAATCATTTTAACCTCTTGAGGTTTTACTTTCCTCATCTTTGAAATAAGAAAGTTGTATTAGACTTCCTCTTAGGATCTTCTATTTCTAGAACTTTCAATTCTATAAACTCTATATAAATTCTATATAAATATATATATTACATATATATTATAAATTCTATATAAAAGGAAAACCTGAGGGAAAGGAGAATGTCATACCCCAGGTTAATATGCCCAAATTATATACTATATCAATAACTAGTGAGAAGCAAACAATTTCTTTCCTCATTCTCACCTCTATCCAACTTAATAAACTGTGAATAAAATCTAGAACCAACTATCAAACAAATCTCTTTTTATAATTTATTACACATTTTAACTTAAAAACCAAAAAAGAGATTTCCATACACATAGTGGAATCCCTAAAAATAATTCTATATGAAACTATGGATATTATTGCATACCACTTGCTTTTTAAATCATATAATAAATTCTCCTGGATCACTGCCTTGTCATGGTGGAAGAGCTTGCATAGGTCAATGAAACTATGATCTATGCTAGCTCAGACAAGTCATAGGAGAAAGTTCTGACTAAAGGTTGTTCCATTGGAGATGGAAACAGCAAACCATTCCAATATCTTTAACCAAGAAAACCACATGCACAATATAAAAATTATCATAGATATTAAATTGAAACTTAGCCCCTCTATTAGGAAGGCAATCAATATGCTTACTGGGGAAGAACAGAAGACAACTAAAAATAGTTATAGAACTAATGAAGGAGGTTTGTCAAAATCAAAAAGGTAGTTTAACTGTGGATACATCTGGTGCCTAAAGGAAAGTTTGGTCCTGTAAAATATCAATATTTCATAGGAATCTGTAATATAAGATCTATTAAAGGGAAACTTGATGTGTTTAAAAAATATGGAAAAATTAAACATCAACATATTGGGTGTCAGTGAACTTAAATGGACATGAATGTGTGAACTTAACTCAGGTGATAATTACATATACTACTGTGGTCAAGAATCCCTTAGATCAGTGATGGGCAAACTACAACCTGCAGGCCAGATGTGCCCCCCCCCCAAATGTTCTATCCCTCCAAGTGACATTATTCCTAATCTGATGAATACAGTGAGTAGGATACAATACAATGAAACTCGAAAGAGTTGCCTTAGAAACAGACTGACAGATGAGCATTTCCTTTCCCTTGGCCCCCTCTTTAAAAAGTTTGCCCATCATTGCCTTAGAGCAGGGGTCGGCAACCTTTTTGGCCGTGAGAGCCATAAATGCCACATTTTTTTTAAAATGTAATTTCGTGAGAGCCATACGGTGCTCACAGTGCGGCTCCTGTAACAGTGCCTGAAAAAAATGGACTTTATGGCTCCTGCAGAAAGAGGCATATCTGGCCCTCAAAAGAGCCAGATATGGCTCAAGAGCCATACGTTGCCGACCCCTGCCTTAGAGGAAAGAGTAGCTCTCATATTCGATAAAAAGTTGAAAAAAAAACAGTATAAGGGAATAATCTCAGAAATGACAATTGATAACTTTGAATTCAAGGTAAACCATTCAACATTAAAGTAATACAAGTCTACACTCCAACTACTGATGCTGAAGGTGCCAAAGTTAATCAGTTCTATGAAGGTCTATGACATCTAGAAATAAAAACAAAAAGAAATGTCATATTCATCATAGGGGAATTGGAATGCTATAGTAGGAGATCAAAAAATAATTGGAATAATAGACGAATTTGGCTTTGGAGTACAAAATGAAGCAAGGCAGAAATCAATACAGTTTCATCAAGAAAATTCACTGGTCACAGTAAACAGTCTTTTTTAATGATCCTAAAGGTGACTGTAAACATGAATATCACTATATCTTTAATATTCAAATTCAATTGATTATATACTTTGTAGGAAAAGATGAAGTTCTGTACAATCTGTTAAATTAAGACCTTTAGCTGACAATGGCTTACATCATGAGCTTCTTATTGTGAAATTTAGACAAATTATAAAAAGTAGGAAAGTCATCAGACCACATAGGTATGACCTAAATAAAATCTCTTATGAATATGAAGTAGAAGTAATGAATAGATTCAAGGGATTAGGTCTGGTAGATAAAGTTTCTGGGAAACTATGGACAGAAGTTCACAATATTATATAGGAGGTAACAATGAAAGCATTCCCAGGAAAAAGAATGAGAAAGTAAAATGGCTGTCTGATGAAATAAAGAAGGAAAGCAAAAGGAAAGGAGAAAGGGAAAGACAGAACTTGCTGAATGAAGAATTCCAGAGGAAATTCTTTTCATTTTCTTAAATGAGTAATGAAGAGAAATATAAGAAAACAATAGAATGGGAAAGACAAATCATCACTTTAGAAATTAGAGATATCAAGGGAATGTTTCAAGTAAAAATGAACTTGATAAAAAAATGGTAAAATCTTGACAAAAATAGGAGAGATTAGGAAAATGTGGCAAAAATATGCAGAACTCTACAAGAAAAATCTTAATCACACTGATAAACACAAGATTCTTATTTTCCTCATTTCTCTGTGTTTTCTTTCTGCATAATAGCTAATATGGATATGTTTTACCTGATTTCAAATCTATAACTGAAATCATATTGGATACTTTCTCCATAGGTATGGAAAGGGGAGGTGGGAGGGAGAGGACTTGAAATCCAAAATTTAAAGAAATGAATGTTAAAATTATATTTGTAATTGGAAAATATTAAATAACAATATCTTTATAAAATTATCTCTTTGACAAATTTATGCCAGCTTTTAATTAATGGAAAGAAACACAGCATTTCTGACTCATAAACCATTCATGTAGCTTCTTTTCATATAGCTGTTGTTCAACCAACTGGTAGATGAAGTTTATTTGCATATGTATATATACATATATACATATATATACACACATATATATATAATGTGCTTTAAAAATAAATATAAGCTGAAATAATTACCTACTTAGAAAGTTAAATATGAATAATGAGACTACATTTCACCTAATTCCATTTTAGGACAATAAGATTGCACCTTGGAGGAAGAACTGTTTTCAAACTTCCACTTGGGAAACACTGCATTTAGTCAAACTTTCTTTGGAGAATGGGCATGCCAAAGACTACAATTGGAAAATCATTTTTGCCTACATGGTCAAAAGTCATGAACATTATGCAAGGATATTAAAGAGATAATAAGTGTGGGATAAATATATTTTTAAATGCTATGCATCATAATTAGTACTGGTTATTGCTAATTAATAATTCTACAATGATATCTAGTTCCTTTTTAAAAGTATGCTTCTAAAATGTTTAAATATGATAATACCACCACAAAATTAAGCAAAATGAAAGCTGAGCTTATATTTATTTGTACATTATAATTTTCTGTTAATTATGGCTTGATTTCCACTATGATTTGGACACTTCAAAGTTAGGAACATGATGTTATTAGCTTGCGTGGATTGTAGGGTGACTTGATCTCATAAAATTCGTTAGAGGAAATACTTAACAATCAACCCCTGTTTATTCATATAGCTTCTCATTTTTCATAGACAATGAACAAATATAAGATTGATTTGATTCGAGAAGTATGAATCAATGAAATGTAATGAGAAATACTATAATGAATCTAACCATTCTCCTTGCTTTTTGTGCATCTAATACATTTTAATTAATTCCAGCTGTAGAACAAAATAATTTCATCAAAAATCACATTCGTGTACCTACTTTAAATTCTGTTTTTTTAGGGGAGGGAGGCTTTTATTAAGTCACAGCTGATAATCTATTGAAAAATATAGCAGAGTCAATAATAATTCTAACACATTTTATTTCTTCTATAGCTATAATATAGTTTTCTGGGTTCATTAAATCCAATCTCTGACTCTTACTGACTTAGTAACATTAGAAAACTCACTTGTACTCTCTGGACTTCAGTTTTCATATCTCTAAAATGAAAGGATTGAGCTATATGGAACCTGAGTCTATTCCAATTTCCCATATATAAACTTACTGTCATTATTCATTGATAGATATGGACATTACTTGTAAACCAGTAAGAAATCATTTTTCTTACTACCATTATTTCATATGAACTTGTGATTTTATCCATGAGGGATGCTCTCAGTGAAGTATCTCAATCTGTGGTGTATGCAAAATACAGTTCAGCTTGCAATTTATTGTCTTTGAATTTTCCTGAATTACTGAGAGATCAGGTGGCTCACCTGTGGTTATACGGTCTGAATATGTGTTGATCAGAACTTGACTATGGGTCTTCTTGACTCCAAGGCTATTCCTCCAGCTGCTATACCAACCTGCCTCTCTTCAGAAGTGGTTGCAAGTGGAAATAATATCCTGGAAGTTATGTAATGTATCTACTTCTATAAATTACCAAAGAAACCAATTTGTAGGAATTGAGATGATTATTGTAGATGAGGCAGTTAATTTGAATCCAAAAAGAACTTCCCTGGGGAGATAGACTATAAGCAAGGGCCCTTGGTGAATATGCTATGGAGGGACTTCCTGTTGAGTTTATAAAGGACACCCTCCCTATATCCCTATTCTTCACGAGCTTCACAGGACTGAAGGAGTTCAGGGACCCTCCATATCTTCACAAGAAATAAGATGATGAGAAGACAAATCTAAATGACACATGTCAAAAAAATGCTACCTACCCACCAGAGAAAGAACTGAAGAACTCTGAATACAGATGGAAATATACCTTTTTTACTTTATTTTTATTTTTTATTTTGTGTTTTCTTTTACAATTTTATTAGCATGTAAATATGTTTTGCATGGCCTCACATGTTCTAATCAATATTAAATTGCTTGTCTCCTAGAGGAGAGGAAAGGAGTGGGACAAAAGGAGAAAATTGGAATTCAAATGTTTTAAAAGATTATTAAAAATTGTCTTGCATGTAATTGGAAAATATTTAAAGAAATAAAAATAATTTTAAAAATTCAAGCCTCATTTCAACATAGAAGGCCTCTCAATTACCATTCAGGCATATAAACTCATATAAACAAATCATGGTAAAAGATAGTAAGGTATAAGTGAAAAGGCATGAGAATGGATCATCCAAAACCCAGCAATTTTGTATCATTTTTCCTTTCTAATGCTGTGTTTTGTTCTCTATAAAATGAGAAGATTGAACCACATGGAGCTCATGACTCTTTTTTGCAAATATGTATACTTTTAATAACCAATACTTGTTGAAATTTATCTTTCAGTTAAAATACTCTCCCAGATGTTTTGGGAGGTAAAAATAAATCCAACTCAAAATACCTTAAAATCTTTCAAAATACCTTAAAATCAAAATTTTAATATCTTAAAATCTTATATGACTATACATATGAAGCCATGCAAACTATATTTTCATATTAGCTATGGTTGCAAAAAAAATCAAGAAAAATAAAGGCAATAAAGGTATGCTTCACTCAGCTTCAAAGTTCACCAGTTCTTTATCTGAAAGTGGATAGTATTTTTCATCATGAATCTTTGGAATTGTCATGAATCATAGTATTTATCTAAATTACTATGCTTTTCACAGATGGATTATTGTTACAATATTGCTGTTACTACTATATTATTCTGGTACTTCTCATGACATTAATTTTTATAATACAATAAAGCAGATGCAAAAATTTAACTTTCTTTTGTGTTACTTTTCCCCCAATTAAATATAGATATATATTTTAATGAAAAAATATCTTTCAGAATATCAAAGATGTGGATGCTAGAAGTCATATAATACAATATCCTTCTTTTTAAATGAAAAACTGTGGCCTAGATTGAGATGTGAAGAGTTTGGGGTCCTGTCCTCCAGGGAACATGGACAGTTAAATATAATATTGCAGTATATGTTGAGTGTCCAGTGGCTAGAATTGGCATTATTCATACTTATCAGATTGGCTAATATGATAGAAAATAAAAATAGTAATATGGAAGGGTTGTGAGAAAATTGGGACAATAATCACTATAGATGTTATGAATTGATTTTGGAGAAGAATTTGGAAGAATTTGGAATTTGCATGCACTTTGATTCAGTAATAATATTACTAAGTCTGGATGCCAAAGAGGTCAAAAAAAAGCAGAAAAGCACCTATTTCTACAATATTTGTTGCAGCTCTTTTTGTGGTAGCAAAGAATTGGAAACTGAGGAGTTGTCCTCTGTTGCAGAGAATGGCCTGAACAAGTTGTGGTATAGCATTGTAACAAAATAGTATTGTAATGTAAGAAATAATGAACATGATTATCACGAACACACAACAAGCCTGGAAAGACTAACATAGAAGTGATGCAAAGCAGCAGAACCAGGAGGATATTGTACATGGTATTGTCTGATGAACAATTATGAATGACTGAGCTATTCTCACAACACACTGATCCTAGACAATCCAAAAGGATTCATAATGAAAAATGCTGTCACCCTCCAGAGAAAGAACTGATGGAGTCTGAATACCGACTGAAATATACTACATTTCACTTTCTTTCTTCATTCAACCTTTATTTTATGCAATGCTATATGTTTATCTTTCTTTGTCAAGGCTAAATTCCTTCCTTATTTCTCTCATATGTCCTATTTCTGTATTCTTATTCAGATCTCCTCAATGACCTTGAAGGGAACAGAGGTCCCACATTCATACCCTAAATCTCCCATTGTTACACAATTTACTTCTGTGGTTCTAGGTGAACGTCACTACTCACTATGTTCTCTGACAGTGATATATCTACTTCTTCATTTGAGTGGTATACTTGAAGAAGCAAAAATTTAGAATCAGATCTGGTTTCTAATCAAGGTCATGCTAGTAAATGTTTGAAAACAAGCTCAATCCCCTCAAAAAAAGTTATACATGACACATTAATGTGAACAATTCAAAGAAAGACATAGAGAATATTATGAATAGAAATATAAAATAATTTACTCTGTCTATATTAAAAAGTTTCTTCACAAACAAAACCATTGTGATTTATATTTTTTCAAATTTTTTCTTTATTTTATTTGTTACAAATTTTTACATGATTCATGTTTTTCTCCCTTTCCTCTTCCCTCCTCTCTTTCTGAGTTCAAAAGCAATTCCACTGGGTTATACATGTATTGTCACTTAAAATATATTTTCATATTATTCATATTTGTAATAGAGTGATCTTTTAAAACCAAACCCCCAAATCATATACTCAAATAAACAAGTGATAAATCATATATTTTCATCTGCATTTATACTCCAACAGTTCTTTCTCTAGAGGTGGATAGCATTCTTTTTCATAAGTCCCTCAAAATTATTCTGGATCATTGTTTTGAAATCAGTATTTTGATACAAACAACAAACTGGGAAATAAATTAGTCTCTCTGATAAAGGTTACATTTCTCAAATATATAGAGAACTGAGTCAAATTTATAAGAATTCAAAGTATTCCTCAGTTGACAATGGACAATAGCCATATGAAAAAATGCTCCAAATCACTATTAATGAGAAAAATGAAAATTGAAACAACACTGAGATACCACCTCATGCCCACAAGACTGACTAACAAGACAAAAAACGGAATATAAATAATGTTGAAGGCCATATGGAAAAATTGGGACAATAACACACTGCTGATAGAACTGTGAACTGATACTATCTTTCTGGAGAACAATCTGGAGCCATGCTTAAAGGGTGATCAGACTATGAATACAATTTTGGCCCAGCAATACCACTTCTAAATCTATATTTCATAGAGGTTAAAGATGGGAGAGAGCAACTTATCGATACAGAAATATTTATAACAACTCTTTTGTTGTTTGTCTTTTGGTGGCAAAGAACTGGAAACTAATTTCCCATCACTTGGGAAATGGCTGAATAAGTTGTGGTATATGTTTGTAATGGAATACTACTATGTCATGAAAAATAGCAAATGAGATGATCACAAAAAAAAACATACCCTGAAAACATTTATATGAAATGATGCAAATGAAATAAGTAGAACCAGGAGGATGTTGTACTTGGTAGCAATAAGATATGACGATCAACTGTGAATGACTTTTAACTATGATCAACAAGGCAAGGATCCAGGATGACACCAAGAGACTCTTGACAAAAAAGGATACTTACCACCAAAGGAAGAATAAACGTAGTTTGAATATGGACTGCCAAATTCCATTTTCAGTTCATTTCCTCCACAAATTTTTCTCAGTTTAAGCAAATATGTGCCTTTGGTCACAATATGACAAACATGGAAATATGTATTATATGATTATCTGTCTATGTGGGTAGGAGAGAGAAGGAAGGATTGGGAGGGAGGAAGAAAACATAGACTGCAAAATGTCATAAAATGAATATTAAAAATTCTGACATGTAACTTTGAAAAAATAAAAAAAATCTGAGCAATTAAAATTTTCGTCACTTTTTTAAGTCAAGGCAAATAATAATCCATTAAGTCATATTCTGATTTGTATTATTTCTTGATTTACTGAGGGGAACATGCTCACAAAGGAAATGTAACAATCAGTTCTCATTAATCAGTATGAGTTGGTTTCAGAACACACCTGGTATTAATACTAATCTTACTATCTATTAATTGAATGATCTTGGACTAGTCATTTGTGCTTTCTGAACCCATTTCTTTATCTGAAAAATTATGTGAAAGTAAGATTAATTTCTCTCCTAGGTTTTTTTCAGACTCTACTTCATCATAACCATCTCATTTCTGTTTCTTATAATGCCTTATTTCCTTCAAAATTTTGCTCAGATACCAACCTCTACATGAAGCTTTTGCTTATTCTATACATCCAGATGGTACTGCCTCACCAAAAAAAAAAAAAAAAAAGCAAACCACTTATTCTTCTTTATTCTTCTATAAGTAGGTAATGATGAAGTTTTGTCAGTGAAGTTTCAGGCTTGTTTCTCCAGTTTTCCTAGTATTTACATTCTACTTTCACCCTTGTCTCCTTATTTACTTTTAGGCATAAATATACTATTTTTACTTGTTTTTATATTGTTCTTCTTATTTGCTGTCTTTATTTCCCTTTGTTTTATTTCATTCATCTGAGTTATATGCAAAGTAAGTATGGTTCCCCCCCACACCACAATCTGGATTTCTTCTTAGGAATGTTTTGAATTCCTCTTTTTATTAAACATTCATCTTTTTTTCATTAATGGTTAGTCTCAAGTTTTCAAGATAGTTGTAATATGAGCCTCTGTTCTTTTGAATGCATTATTTCATTCCTACTTGTGGTTTCTAGTGGGTTCAAACTAGTCTTGTCTTATACAAATTTCCTTTTCTTTATATTTGAAGGATTTCTTCTTGTTTGCTTGCAGAATTTGATGTTTGTCATTGAAATGGTTAAACATGAGCTCACAAAGCAGGCCTTTTTTTTCTGGAGGCAATCAGTGGATTCTTTTAATTGACTTATTATTCTATATTCAAAAGTTCTAGAGAATTTTCTTGTAATATTTCTTACATTATTTTTTCAAAGCTTTTGATTTAGCATGCTCTTCTGGGAGAATTATAATCCTTAAATTGTCTCTTGCATTGAAATTAATATATTTTGCTTATGTTGAGAAAATATTTTATTTTAAAGTTTTTGATTTTTCCCCTTTCTCCTACATTGTTCTTTATTTCTGAGTATTTGCATTTTCACTCAGCTATTCTCTATTTTGTTTCTGTGGTGAGACATACCAGAGATTCATATTTTTTTCTACTCTGCCAATTATTTCTTTTGGGCAGATGATAAATTCTTCTTTTAAAACTGTTATTTCTCTTTTAAAGCATACAGAAACATCCACTGGTTGTATCAAGCTCTTTTGGGAATCTACATTTTCCCCTACTTCATGAGGTGTGATTTTTTTCTTGCAAAATATATTCATAGATGTCTGAACTCTTTAACTTATCTGGAAATCATAACTACTTCTACTTTAATATCTTCTCTATTGGTTTATTTAATTATGCTCAGGTCTTTAACTGAACCTTCTTCCTCTAAGATATTTGATAATTTCACTTTTTCTCTTATATCCTCACTTTTAATTTCTTTATGACTCCTGTCATCCTTATGTTTCCTCTTCTTTGAACGTGGTTTCCCTGAAGTATAGGAGTTCACCTTAAAGCCATTTCAGGTTTCTCTAAAACTGGGCTATTCATGTTTCATCCTCCACATTCCTCAGTCTTTCCCCAAATTGCTTCATAAAGGGTAGCAGAACTAGCCCTACCTAGATACTGGGTTCTTTCCCTTAAACTTAGTGGATTGTCATAAAACATAAGCACACACACCCTTCCCCAGTTCCCAGTTTCTCAGTTTTCTAGATAATTCTGTTTTTTAGCACAGAAGACTACCACATCTTTCTAAGACATAACAAGCTTTGGCTTTTTTGTTTTATACAATACTAGGAATTGAGTTAGGATGGGGTAACCTTGTGCATCCCTGCCAGAACATGGTGAGGTTTAGGAGAGAAGTATTTAATGAGAAGGTTAGAGATTAGCTTTCTCTTCTGTTATTTCATTAGATTATTTCCTCTTTAAGATTCTTGTAGTTTTATGACTATGGAAGTAGTTGAAATTATTATATCCTTTACATATTATTTTTATTTGGGAGAATTATAAGAAGTATGAGGTTCAATGAAAATGTCTAATCATTCATTTTTCTGGTCACATGAGTAAGAGATTTAAAACCTAAATAGAGAAATTTATATTTTATCCTAGAGGAAATATGAAGCCACTGGATTATGTTCATTGGAGAGTTATAAGGTCAGATCAACACTTAAGGAAAATCACTTTGGAAACAGTATATAAAATAGTATGTAATGGTGAGAAAATTGAGACAGGAAAACCAATTAGGAAACTTTCAATAACATAGGTGATGACTGATGAAAGTCTTATTCTAAGTAGGTAGTCCCTCCTGAGGATGATGGATTTTGAAGACGTGAGTTATTTTGGAAGAGAAATAATCTTCTTAAGGGACAGAGAAGGAATATCATATAATACATTGGAAAGAACCTTGGCTCTGATGTCAAAATATCCAAATTCCAAATCTGCCTCTATACTTATTATCTATATATCCTTGGTCAAATTATTTATCTCCTTAGGCTTCGGGTGCCTTACCTTTAAAATAAAGGGTGTGTGAGGGGGTGAGCTAGAAGTGCTTTGGGGTTCTTGCCAACATAGATCTATGATCTTATGAGGTTATATGAAGGCAAATACGATATGGGGGATTGAGGATATTAAAAACCATATTGTACAAGAATCAGTGGAAGAAAATTGAATATTGGCTGAGTCAATAGAAATTTGGCTGTGATCATACCTTCCATAATCTTTTTTTTCTATACTTATATGCTTCTGCTAAAAAATATATACTCATAAGGGGGCAGCTGGGGAGCTCTGTGGTTTGAGAGTCAGGCATAGAGATGGGAGATGGGAAGTCCTAGGTTCAAATCTGGCTACAGATACTTCTTAACTGTGTGGCCCTGGGGAAGACACTTAACTGCCATTTCTTGGTCCTTACCACTCTTCTATGTATTGATTTCAAGGTGGAAGGTCAGCATTTGTTTGTTTGTCTGTTTTTAAAAACATATTCATATTTTCAAGCCATTTCCTGGTTAAGATGGTGGCAGAGTAAAAAGGAGCTGCTTAACCTCTCCTAACCGAAACATATAGGACTCCTCAAGAAGATATAAAAACAAATACAGAGGAACGAAGGGACTCCACAATAGGGCACAGCATTGGAGGTATGTGGAATCCATGCTATAAGGGGGGTGAAATAGCTCTCACTAAAACGAGAGCTGAGCAACCCCTTCCCCCACCCCATACCACCTACAGTGCCAAAGCCAGCACACAAGAGTTTGAGCAAGTTTGGGGCACCCATTAAGTCCTTGGCAGCTACCTGGGGTCACCAGGGCCTGCTCCTGAGAGCAGCAAGAGTTAAGACCCCAGGAGGCTAAAGAATGCACGCAGACTTTGAACACAGACCCTGAGGGCAGGCACAAGTGCTGGCTTGAGCAAGCCCAGACATGAATACTGAGCACAGGCAAGGATTTGGATCTTGAGCACAGGCTTGGACCTTGAGTGGGGACCCAGTGCAGAAGTGGTGCACAACTGTGGAAACAGTGCCCTGAGACTGTTAAAGAAGCCTTGGGAAGAGGAACAAGCAAGGGGACCACCAGGAGGCTTGACCCTGAGAACAACGAGATCTGAGACTTCAGGAGCCTAAAGAGCTCAGACAGACCCTGAGTGTGAGGATAAACCTGAGTGGGTGCAGGGCTAACAATGGCAAGCCAGAGACAAGAATCCCAAAAGAGAAAGATCATCAAGAAGAAATCTGTAACACTCAACAACTTTTACACAGATAAAATCCAGACAACAGGGCAAATAGCAGAGGACAGAAACAAGTAATCACATCCAAACCTTCCCAAAATAATGAAAACTGGCCACAAGCTATTGAAGAGTTGAAATCTGAGATCATGAAAAAGATGGAAGAGATCTGGCAAGAAAATAACAGTTTAAAAGGCAGAATTTCACAATTGGAAAATGAGGCAAGTAAATTGAAGACCAGAAATGACCAGATTAAAAAGGAAAACCAAAAGATTATAGCCGAAAACCAGCACCTAAAGGCTAGAATTGAGCATTTAGAAGCTAATGATCTCTCAAGACAGCAAGAACAAATAAAACAAAGTCAAAAGACTGATAAAATAGAAGGAAACATGAAATATCTCAATGAGAAAGTGACAGACCAAGAAAACAGGTCTAGAAGAGACAATCTGAGAATCACTGGTCTTCCTGAAAAAGCAGAAATTAATAGAAAGTTGACTCCATATTAAAAGAAATTATTCAGCAAAATTGCCCTGAAGTTCTACAACAAGGGGGCAATATAGACATTGAAAGGATCCATAGATCACATTTTACACTAGACCCAGAAAAGACAACCCACAGGAATATAATAGCCAAATTCAAGAGCTTCCAAGTAAAAGAAAAAAATTATACAAGAAGCAAGAAAGAGACAATTCAAATATCAAGGAGCACCAATCAGGATCACACAGGATCTGGCAGCCTCCACGCTAAAAGATTGCAAGGCTTGGAATACGATATTCAGAAAGGCAAGAGAACTGGGTCTACAGCCAAGGATCACCTACCCATCAAAACTAACTATATACTTCCAGAGGAAAGTTTGGACATTCAACAAGATAGAAGATTTCCAAGTATTTACACAGAAAAGACCAGGACTAAATGGAAAATTCAATATCCAACTACAAAAATCAAGAGAAACATGAAAAGGTAAATAAGAAACAGAGGGAAAGAAAGAAAACTCATATTTTTTAAATTTGCCTCTTTAAGGGCTTCGATATTATCTAATTATTGGTATTCCTATGTGGAGAAATGTTATGTATAATTCTCTGTAAGGAACTCTATTCACTATTATAGTATTCACTATTATAGTAATTAGAAGAATTATTCATAGGGAGAGGTTGGAATACTAAATGGTCTAAGATGATATGGGGGTGGGAAAGAAGGAGGTCAATAGTAGAGAACACCAAGAGAAACTTAAATGAATAAGAAAAATAGGATATTCTATTTCACACAAAGAGTGTATAGGAAGGGGAGGGGATGAATACTATTATAAGAAGGAGAGGAAGAGAGCATTAAGAGGTAATATTTAAATCTTACTCTCAGAGGAATATACCCTAAGAGAGAAGAGTAGCTTTATCCATTGGGATATAACACTTTTTCTAACCCTACTGAGAAAATCAGAAAGGATAAACCAAGGGGAGCAGGGGAGTGGGGAGGTTAAAAAAGGGAGGGGAGAAGAAGGGGGAGGGAATTCATTAGGCTTTAAAAATAAAAAGAGGGGAAAAATAAGGGAGGGGATAGAAAGGGAAGTAAATCAAGGGAGGGGACATGAGTTACTGGCATAAAGCAAACCACTGGTTTAAAAGGAAATAGTGAAAGAAGAAGGGGTAAAACTAGGAGAGGATAGTGGAAGCAGAAGAGGAACAACTGCTTGAACACATGGGTTGAGACGGACATGTTTGGGGATGTAGACTTGAAACTACCACACCAATCCAACTATCAAAGATTTGGAATTAGGTCTTAATCAATGACACATGTTAAAACCAGTGGAAATGCACATTGCCATGGTGGGGGGGGGGAGGTGTGTGGAGGTCAGGTTGTGAAGGGGAAAGTAAGAGCATGAATTATGTAAGCATGTTAACTTTTCTAAAAAATAAATATTTTTAATTAAAAAAAAAACATACTCATAGACACACATAGATGGGTTTGTTTGTTACTGATGATTTTTTGGTAATTTTAAGTATTTAGCCTTCCATTGCCAATGTAATAAAATGATGCTTTCCAGGGAAAGGATCCATGACTATGAAGCTATATTGAAAAGTTAAGATCTTTTCAAGCATTATTTCAGAATCATGCTAAACTGCTCTACCCCATGTAGTTTACTATTCTAGGATAATCCTAGGAAAAAGCTGTAAATTCCCTAAAGCCAATACTCCATTGTTACCTTCTGAGAAACAGGCCAGTAGGTCATTCTACTTCGCATCAGTCAAAATTAAACACACACACACACACACACACACACACACAAAGATCTCTAGAGTCCAGTTTGCTATGCAATTAATTAATCACTTCAATATTTTGTTTTGCTAAAGCTTATCTTAGTGCAAATGAAGATTTCTTTGTAGCATCCTCATTCTAATGGATAACAGAGACCAGACCTTTAACTACTTTGAAACCACTCATCATTCCATTTATTAATAGGATTTCAACCTAGAAAGTTGAAATATCTCTAATATGCAATAAAAATGAAACCCTTTATTATAGAGAAAAGGAAAGCCTCTGGAGAAGGAGGTAGGATGAGTAAGAACAGAAGAGTGTAGCTTTCTCACTATTCCGTAACCCCATGCATATTTTCCTGCTAATATGTGGCATTTTCAGCCAATTCTTCAAATCTGCTCAACACTTTCTGATCCATCTACACCCCTCCTCAAGACATAGAAAAGTTATCATCTATACTTTCTTTTGGAGAGCTATAGATTTTCCCCCCTAACTAGTATTTTTTTTTCTATTAGCCAATCACATACTCTTAAGTTTTTGAAGTCTCAATAAGAATTGGAGAATCAACTCAGACAAAGACTTAAGGAACATCTTATTTTATCTCTACAAATTCTGACCCCTCTTCAAGCTACAAAAACTATACTCCAATAAATGTCACTAAAAATTCACAGTTTATGAAATTCATAATTTTTCTTTCATCTCTCCCCTTCCTGACAGCTCATCACAAAGCAGAATCAAGAGCAAAGTGTACAATAAAAAGAGGCAAATTTAGGATTTTTGTCAGGAAAAACTTCCAGATAATTAGGAGTTTCCAAAAGTAATGGTAAATAAGAAAGAATCAGGCATTTTAAATATGTGGGAACTAAGACACAGGAAGTTTCTATGTCTTTTTGTGAAAAACAGTGATACAAAAAAGGTGAGGACCCAGCTTTCCTGATATCTGGTTTGACTGCCTCCCTATACCATACTGCCTAAATTAGAAATGATATTTAACACTATCAAAACAAGATTAGAAAGCTATATGATTAACTAAAAATTATCATAAAGAATAATATTTTATTATATTAATGTCAGTGATATTAATTTGTTAGATTCAACAAAATATAATAGAAATCAATAATTTCACTCAGGATGACTAGAAAGGAAACATTTTTAATATGGAAGCAAAGAAAAAAGTTCAATTTTGATAGAAGTTCATTTCTGTATTGATTGAATTAAGAGTTTACAAAAGTAATTTTTCATGATAATGGCTCAATACCTAAAATATCACAGAATCACATGAAATAATATTTATGTTTAATTAGAAATGCAGGATGTAAACTTCATGACTGGGGATATCAAGGTAATTTTTTCAGAGCACAAATTAGTCCTAATTACTTTTGTTGCTTGTGATAAATGTAGCTCAGTATCCTTATAACACTTAGTAAATTTTTTAAGGCATTTTCGTTGATCCTGTGTGTCAAGCTTAAAATAAATTCATTAGCAGCTGTCAGCCCTCAAGGTAAAAAATGTCAACACTGATCAAGACAACATCTAAAGGTTTCATCTTACCTTCATTTATCTCCTGTCCCCAGAAGGTATGAAACCATTAAATGAGATACTCAAGGTAATGACTGCTTTTGTCTTTTGTAAAATGTCTTTAGAGAGTAGGTGCTGAGGCATGAATATTGGCTCCAATTGCCAATGACACCTGTCTGATTTTTAAAAGAGAAAGAGGGGAAAAATACTGAGTATTACAAGTTGAAACTTTACTGTAGGTCTATTCATAACAGATCACATAAATTTAGCTTCCTAACACAATAATAATTATTTGATTTATTATAGCTGTCACATACTGCATTCTATTGTTACACATCCTATAGTATTTACCTTTCCTGTTTACCTGCATTTTTTAAGATTTCTAGTAAGTACATTTTTTCTCTATATCTGGAAATTAAAACAAAATAAGTAAAAAATAAAGTTATTACATAATTTCATGTCCTCATCAGGCAGAAGTTTCCAAACTTGTGAAAATGAGTTGAGATATCAATTTGGTTTCTTATAAGGAATATTTGTGGTTAGGTATTATATTTTAAATGTTATTTTCAGTAGTTAACATTTTAGGATGTGTTCTAATGTTTGAATGCCAGTCTGCTGGAATTTTCAGGTGACATATACAAATAATAAAATAGATTCTGCTTTTTCAGGTATGTTTTTAATAGAAAATAATTGAATGGAAAGAAGAGAAGAGTACTATTATTTGGCCTATTGCTACTTGCTTGGCAGTAGCTTTCAGTCTGAGCAGATTTTCATGTTGAGATTTGAAAGAGTTCTAATTTTTATTTAGAATAATTCAGTGTATCAAATAATGTTTATTGATACATTATGAAACTATTAGTATTATTATTATGATTATTATTAGTAGTATTCATATCATCATTATTGATACAAATTATTATATTATGATTATTGCTATTATATTTCTATACAGCCAGAAGTAATTGTAAGAATTTTCAAATCAGGAATATACATTTAAACAGAGGCTAACAATTAATATTTTCGTGACCCTGGGTGAGTTATTTAACTTCTATTCATCTCAGCCCTTTCTCTAAGATGTGTCTCCTGGGTCAAATAGTAAAATAATAAGATTGTATTGATTAGTACCAGTTGTGAGACATGGGAGACACTAGCAAGGCATGCCTTCATCGAAGAAGGTACTGTGCTCTATGAGCAAAGTGAAAGTGTAGTTAGCTCAAAAGAAACATGTGATGTGCACATTTAAAGACATTTCTATCCCAAATGTTCATACGTTATTATTTGTGCCCAATCTGGAGTCTTCTAAGCTTATATTGGTCTGATCAGTCATGGACAGACATGCTGCACATTGACCCCAAAATCATGATGCCATTTTGGCCCACTTTGAGCATGAAGGACAAGAATAACAACTATGATTTCCTAGGTCCATGTTGGCAAACCTATGGTACACATGCCAGAGGAAGCTATTTCCCTGCCCCTCTCCACCTGCACCTGATGACATTTCTCCATTCCCCATCTCTCTGCCCAGCAGCCCAATGAGAAAGCTTCTTCCCTCCCTGTCTGGGGTAAGGTGGGTGTTGTAGTTTGGGCACTCAGTCTCTAAAAGGTTTGCCATAGCTGCCTTAAGTCTTCAAGGCAATGCAATTGTTTTGTATGAGCATGCTGATTTACTTCTATGTGACTTGCCCAGAGTTACACAGGGTTGAGTGTAAAAGTCAAGATTTAAACCTAAGTCTTTTTTATGTCAAGTGCAGAGCTCCATCTATACCAGGTTGTTTCCCAAATGAAATCCAGTTCACTGATAATAGCAATCTCACATTTTATAATTATAGGAAGCTTTACAGCTTTTAAAACTTAATTTTGCATGTATTCTTTCATCTCATCCCTACAACAATCTTGTTTGGGAGGTCATTTAGATATTACTCTTCTTTTCTCATATAAGAAGAATCAATCCAACGAGCCAATACACAGAAGTTAAGGGTTTAAAAAAAAATAATAAAAAAAGAAGAATCAAAGACTCCAAGACAAACAATTCCTCACATGGTTCATAAATGGCAGAGATAAAACTAAAAAAAAAAAGTCCTTTACTTCCTTTGCCAAGTTTATATCTATTATACAAGACCAAAGAGATACTGAAGAGGTACAGGTATACTTCTTCTATTTCTATGAAAAGAGTCTTCCAATCACCATCCCCAACCCTTGCAGTTGGTTCTACAGGAACAATGGTTTTAATAAGTAATTTACTGTAGAAGAAACTGAGGTCCAGAGCAGCTAAGTGACTTGCCCAGGGTAATGCAGGTCCTAAACAGCAGATGTGGCATTTGAATGTTGGTTATGAGATTTCAAGTCTGTCCTCTTTCTGCAGCATCATGATGCTTCTTAAGGATATCAGTGTAAAAAACCTTTTATAAGGAATAATCCCTGTGCTCAAGGAGTTCACAATTGACTTAAAGCATCAGTAGCACTCAGAGAATCAGTTCTGCTTCAGATCTGTTACCATTTCTTCAGCCTACCCCCTAGAGCTGATTCATTATTTATTTTATCCTTTTATTAATATTTGCTAATTTTACCATAACCAGTGCCAATTAATTTATTTTTCTCTTGTGTTTTTTTTGCAAATATTAATAGGTTATATTGGACTTCCCATAAGAATTTGACTTTTATAGAATTTCACCAGTTGATAGTACATCTATATATTTAAAATGCATGCCTTGGTTTCTTTCAAAACTCAGCTCTAGTGCCACCATCTATGGGTTTTCTGATGCCCTCAGCTGTTAGTATTGTCTAATTTAAGGTTCCCTTGAGTCTGTATGGCAGCTAGGTGACACATTAGTTTGAATACTACTTTAGAGTTGGGAAAGATCAGTTAAAATCTCTTCTCAGACACTGATTGGTTTTGTGACCCTGGATGAGTCATTTAATCTTTGTGTGTTTCAGTTTTTCCTGGTATAAAATGGAGATCATAATCACACCTATCTCTCAAGGTTGTCATAAGGATGAAATCAGATATTTTTAAAGCACTTAGCACAGTTGTGGTACAAAATAGATATCTGATAAATACTTATTTCCTCCTCTTCTCTTTTTCTGTTGTATGAGTTTTCAATATGCTATTTAGACTTAGTATGGACGTGTTGTATCCTGTGATAAACTAAAAATTCATTAAGGGCAGAAGCTGTTTTATTTTTGTTAATGAAGAATACATAACAAAATTTTGTTGATTGATTTGTTGATACAAATTGACCATTGTGATCATCATTATAACAAACCACATGAATGTGGTAGTTAATTTCTATAAGGAGCCTCTTCATATAAACCTTGTAAGATATAGAGTGAAAACATTATCATCATCATCCTTATTTTACACATGAAGAAATTGAGGCTTTTGGAAGTTAAGTGACTTGACCAAGATAACAGCCTAAAACCAGACTAGAAATGGACCTATTTCTTGGCAATGAATTCTGAGCTAAGTGATTATCCACTATACTACTTTGACTTTTGTGATTTCTGGGGTTTCCCAAAAGGGAAGAGATATGGCTGGCTCCTTCCTTATCTTTCTCCATTCCTTCTTATAAGAGAAAACTATATCATATATATTTAATACAGGTGCATAGATATATGTGCATATATATCTAAGTTTGTAAGTATATGTATATAACACTCCTTGAATGCAATTACATATAAATAATCCCTCATATTAAAATTCCTGAAAGTAGGAAGGAATAGGTGAGCTAAATAAAATAATAAATTAATTAACTAATAGCTTAATTTGAATCAAAAAACTTGATTGAATTCATCTAAGTTAACTACCATGAAGCCATGTATAATATTTGAAATTTATCAATGCTGATTCTTTTTTTTTAATTAATTAATTATTTTTTTAAAAGATAGTTTGCCAAGTTTCCATGATTCATTTTCTTTCCCTCCCCTCTTCCCTGCCCCCTCCCAGAGCCAACAAGCAATTCCACTGGGTTGTACAAATGTTATCACATCAATGCTGATTCTAAGAGTTTCAAATACTCCAAGAAACAAAACAAAAACAAATTCTCAAGGTCAAAAGTCAAAATCATATTAAATTGTTGTTATATTGCTTGATAAAACTTATTCATTATTCATTTTCTGTTCATTTCATAATTTTTAGAAACCTTTTATCTAGCTGCAATTTCTTTTAAATGTAACCTTTTCATTCAAATGAACTATAATTGTAAGCATTCTTCTTTCGGACTTTACCTTAGACCGGCACATATAATATACAATATTTAAGTAATTTAGTTTACTAAAATATCCAAGAAGGAAAAAAAAAATCTGAAGTCATAATAGAAAATAGCCACATTATGAATGGGACCTTTTATCCCTTAGCCTGGGTTCAGTGTCTGAATATAACCATGGAAAATATGCAACTGATATCTTATCTTTGGACTTGGAGTTCTCAGAGAAGCTGCTTCAGTGGCCAGACAGGAAGGAGGATATCAAACCACATTGGCAGGAAGATATCATTTCTTCTCTTTGGGACCCAATGACTCCTTTTAGATAACAGCTTCTCAGGCTGAAAGAAAGGTATTTTGAAAGCCAAGGTTGGTTCCATGGTTCTTCTTTGTCAAGATAGGTAATTCACAGTTCTTGTCCTTGTGATGAAGTCTGTGGAAGCCCCCATCCAACAAAATGGGAAGCCTATTTTCTTTCTTTCTGTTTGGTCAATAAGCTCTAGAGCTGCTGGTGTTACAGTTGGTTCATTACTATAATGTTTGCCTCCCTCTGTCTGGCTCTGCCTCCCTGCTTTCTGTCTTGTGTTACTTATTTGTAAATGCATAGAACCCCTCCTTTGGAAGAATGTGCCTCTGCCATGGACTGCTTTTAGCCCATTCATATAAAACTCTGGGCTCTCTGTTCACGTAAAGATGTCTTCTGCATTGGAGACTCTATGCTTTTAAATGGATTTGGAGAGAGTCCAATCCCTTCTGCTGACTCTGTTGTCTGCATAGTGAATTAGGAAAGACAGTGTCAGTCCTGTTAAACAGATTTTATCTTAATCTTCTCATGGATCCTTTTATTACTTAACCTTCTTTGGGGAGTGGGTTAGAAAGGAATGCCAGAGTCTGCTTTCTTGTTTTGTTAGACTCAGATGTGCCTTCCCCCTTGCAATCAGCAAGTTCCAAACCATCTCTTTCAAAGAGTTTTTGAAAAAAAAAAAAAGAGAGAGAGATTATCGCTTGCCAAGAAACACCACCTGTAAGTGCAATCTAATATATGCCCAACCTTCTGCTACTGGGATCTAAAAGGTCTCTCTCATATTTATCAGCATCGCCAGGAAAATGGCTTGACACAACTGCTAATGGGCTCGACAGAGAGCTAGGCCACAGGTGGCCTGCATTGGCTCAGTGTTTTTAAAACATAACTCGGATGCAGAGGGTAAAAGACCACAATAAAGTGGTCTAGAGAGCTGAATGTATAACACTAGGCATACACAAAACACGTCTCTAGGGAGCTTTCAGGGACCGCCCGTGGAGTCCCAAGCAGCAGTCATTATGGTCTTGCAACTAGAAATTGAGCACAAAATGTGTAGCCATCGTGTTAAATCTTTGGGAGACATATTAGTGTTTTTTTTCTGTTTTTTTCCCCAAGATCAATGCATGTTTATTAGAGAGGCACGAATGCCCTGCATCATGCTTATAAGAGTTACGATGACGACACCAGATTTCATCTAACTGTATAGATAACAGGACGTGCCAAAAACATCCAGATATTAAAATATCGGGACAAAAGTGATCTATTTTGACTTCGCCATGCGAAAGTGACCTTCCTAACGTGATTAGTTCTTTAGGATTTACTACATGTAATCAGGCTCCCTTTTTTCTTTCACACTAGGCATACTTAACACTCACTCACGTGCTAATATTAGCACTAATGCCTCAGGCCTAAATCGCAATAATTACTAGATGACATACTGGCTTCTATTTAAGCTGACATCTCAATAACTTGACATATGCATTACATCTCTATTACAGTGGAATCTAAGTGGCACTTTATAGAGCATTCATTTATATTTAGTTCAGCTGCTGATCAGGCTGAAGCAGTACTCTGCCTGTGTGGGTGCCATTTCTGACTATCAAAGCCCATCAGATGTATTATTATTCTAAGATGTTCTTCTGGTAAATAAAGGAGTTTCAGAAAGCTTTGTTTACTCAGAAATGTAAAGAATTCAGAATTCAGTACAGATTTCCAGGACATGTAAAAGAGGAAAAGCCAGCTTTGTAATTCAATTTCTGTCATATAAAAGTTTTGTTTTGTTTTGTTTTCACCCCCCCACCCAAAATCAAGCATAATACATAAGATGTTTAAGACAGTCTATTTGGTGTTTTCTTAAGTCAATTTTGCTTCTGTAAGATATACAGAATGCTGAAGGGGAAAAATCCATCTTTTTTGTCCTTTTAATCATTTCTAACCAGTTCGATTGATATTGATTAGCAAACTATTAAGAGTGTAAGAATAATGTTGAATGATAACAATGCCAACAAAATTATTTTTGGTAGAGTAACGTGGTACAGTGAAATGTTGGGCTGGGAGTCAGAGGAACTGGGTTTGAATTCTCTCTCTTCCTCATATTACCTTTCTGATCTTATACAAGTGATTTTATATGCACAGTGGATAGAACCCCAGGCTTAGAATCAGAAAGACTCATGCTCCGAGTTGAAAGGATAGTTTTTGTTGATGGATGGCTAAGAGTTTTGCTTTACGTAGTCGAAATACCAATCCTTTCTGGATCGGGGGTCTGACACCACCTTCCTGATCTTAAGCTAAATAAACTCTGATCTGACTATGGTTATAATAACAAGGTTTTATTGAATACACACAAACTGGGTAAGGTGAAGTGAGTGGGCTGTAGGGTTTCCCTAATTTATACCCCAAATCTACCTTTTTCCCACCAAACTATCTTTCACAAGATCTCTTTTGTACTCCACAAAGCCAAGCTTACTCTAATTTCTTCATTGCCTTGATTTCCCCTTTCTGTCTATCTAAACATAATCTAAGCCCACAAAAATAGAAATAGATTTAGGTTTAATTGCAGATGGAGTCCGAAGTCAGGTTTGATCCTGTTCCCCTTGGTTAGAAACTGTTCACCAAGGGAACTGAGTAGTTCAAATCAATAGCACTGACAATTGCAGGCAGAGACTTTCCAAATAGGAGGAAATGCTGGAAGAGGTTGATAGGTGTTCAATAGATGGCTGGTTGAATTCAGGAAACAGTCAGGTAATCGCAGGTATCAGGAGCTGGGCTCAGAAGAGTGTTTCACACTTCCTAGTTTGAATTTAGCTCCCAGAGACCATTCATTGCACAGCATTCTACATCTCAAGCTTCCAAAATCTTTCCCCTTCCTGCCTTCTGTTCTCTGTTCCTCTACTTCTCAGTGACTTTCCATCTTTTCCAAATTCCCATTTATCAGAGTTCAAATTCAGCCTCAGTCCATTACTTGGTATATGATCCCAAGGAAGTCAGTTGACCCTGTTTGCCTCAGTTTCCTTATCTTTAAAATGAATTAGAGAAAGAAATAACAAACCACTCCCAAATCTTTGCCAAGAAAACTCCAAATGGGGTCATGAAGAGTTGGACACAACTCAAATAACTGCACAACACAAATGATTGTACTTTTCTGGGCCCCAGTTTACTTAACTGTAAGAAAAGATTGAACTAAATGATATCTAAGGTTTCTTCCAGTTCTAAGTCTGTGATGGTATGATATTGGTTGAAGCTACTTAAAATAGGAGTGGCATTATAATTTCCTGCCTGACTCACAAATTTTTCTGAAGAATCACCATCAGCAATACAATAGCAGCATCCCTCAAAAACTACACAATAGAAACAGAACATTAAACATTAAAAAAAATGTGGGACGGTAACCCATTCTAAGAACATTTCTATGTGAGCTTCTTCAAATTAGAGAACAAGATGAGGCTAATTTATTCAGTGCTTGACAGTTTGCTAAATGTTTTAAATCCATTGTCTTTTTTTGTCTCTTTTGACCTTCACAGCAACCTAATAAGAAGTAGGTGTTATTATTATCCCTATACAAAAGGAGAAACTGAGACTTAAAGAAGTTAAGTGACTTACAGTGGGTAACTTAATTCTTATTATTGCCATTCCAATTGTTATTATTTTCTGTGACTCCAGGGAATTCATTTAACCTTTTGGTGCTCTGGGAAATTTCCTAAAGTGACTGTAAGTGGCAAAAAAGGGTGCTGATCTACATTGTTAAAAAAAAAAAAACACACAACTTATTCACTAGGCACTCCTTTAGGAAGGAAATTACAGGCCCTTTTCTAAACCTGAATCACAGAATATGATATGCATGATCTCCCTGAAGTAAAACAAAGAAAAAAAAAGAATTGTCCATCCTTGTCTAAATCATAGGAGCTTTATCTTTTCTTGATTTTCCAATCTACAGAGCATTAGCCTGAAATAAAGAGGGAGTGTACATCATTGGTGTTCCCAGCATAGTTCCCATCATACACTAACTTCAAAATTTCCCACGGAATGCTGCTAGAGGCACAAGACCAGCTATTGTGGGAGGAGTGCTTTTCAACTTCCAGTATTTTTTTTTCCCTTGACCTCGCCACCTGCATCCTGGATGGTATCTCTCCAAGTTCGTCATGACAGCTCATTCGGAAATGGCAACCTCATCAACTTTCCTGGAATTTCTGTTTTCCCCAGGGAAACAAGGACAAGCCTCTGTCGAGGTGCCTCCCTCTTGTCCTCTCAGTAGGTCTGTCAGTGCCCTCTAAAGTAAATGCTATGGCAAGCATGCCTACAGAGTTTGGAGTCTTCCTGGTGGAAAGCCACACTATCCATATTTATTAGTCGCCCTTGGAATGGAGCAGCAATTTACTTTTAATGTGTACCCTCACAAACAACATCACTCTAGCAGCTCATGCTTCACATAGGACATGTCATTAACTACAGAATAATCTATCATAGGTGAGTCTGGTAGGGCTTTTATTTTTCTCTCTCTTATTTTTTTTTTTTTTGCTGATGCAAGAAACATAGTTTCTCATAATGGAATAAATAAAATGTCACAAAGAATGAGTGCAAAGAGGCCACCTTGGGCATCTCATAAAAGGAAGAAGTGAGCAAGATGAGGTCAAGGAGAAAACACAGGGCAAATGGATAAAAGTGGGACTGAATAATGCCCAGGAGGATTGATAGGCATTTGAATATATATGTGCTGAGTGAATCATAACAGAGATCCAAGGGAGGACAATGGTCTGTCATGGCAACTTGAAATATTCCACGCAATACCGTAGCATCTGTAGTTCAGAAAATGCCAAGATGAATGATAGAATAAATAGCGTACATCAAAATGATCACGGTATTTCCTAAAAGGTTTGGAGACATATCCTAGTACTTAGAGGTTTTGATTGATCCTACTTTTCTGATAATCAGTTTTATTAATGACACAATTGGTTTGCTTTATTTCCACTCAGAAGTACTGGAGGTCTTCTGGTTCATCATATAAGAAATGTCAGCAGAATACAAAAAATATCAAATAGAATTGAAAGGAAAAAAGAATCTTAGCATGGTGTATGGACCTCAGCTTAGTGTACTACAAAGAGCAGGAACCAAGATGAATAAATGACATTGAAATTTTATTCTTGGATTTGCCACTTATTCACTACATGATTTGGGAAGTTGATTCATCTTTTGGAGTTCTTTTCTTATCATTATGATGAGAAAGTTAGATTAGATGAATTCTAAAATATGCCCATTAATGTTGCAGTTATTCCAGTCATGTCCAACTCTTCATGACTCCATTTGGGGTTTTGTTGGCAAGGTTAATAGTGGTTTGCCATTTCCTTCTCTAGATCATTTAAGAGATGAGGAAATTGAGGTAAATATGATTAAGTGACTTGCCCAGGGTGACACAACCAGATTTGAGATGATGAGGATGAGTTTTCCCAATTCCAAGCCTAGTACAATATCCACTCTCCCAACTAGTTACCTGTGAAATTTGCCTCGATAGTCTTGAATTTACTAATGTAGATTGTTTTTACTGACAGCAAGGATTGCAAAGAAGAATGTCTAGGAGTTAGAATCAAGGAATCAAGAAGCAAGGAATGCTCCCTCTGAATACTTAATATATTCCTCAGAAGCCTGCATGATAAATAGCAATTGTCAAATAGTGGCAACAATCCAGTAATAGAAACTAGTTTCATAAATTGTAACTGGTAAGACACAGGATTTCATAAATACAACTATGGGGCAAAAGAGTTGAAACTAGGCATCTTGTTGAAGCAACGTAAAGTTTAGACAACCTGAGAGTCAGGGCATGAGGTATGGAGGGTACCTGAAGTGTCTGAGACCATTTTCAATGAAAGTCAAGTTCACTGTTTTCAAGAGCTGTGTTGAGGTAACTCAAGATCATTCAGTGAGTGATTGAAGTGTTCTTTGTCTTGGGATGTGGTAAAAACAGCTGCTGCTATTTCTAGACTTATTGAAAATACTTGGGAAAAGTGAAAAAGAAGTAGATTCTGAGCATCCATTTTCATGACGTTTAGGGACTAGTAGTAACCCTGGGAAATTGTGGTGATGAATTTAGCACTTCATTTTATTTGTTCCATTAAATACTTTGACTTTCAGAAAATACTTATTTTGCATGTTTAAACATATGGTTGTCCATTTATTAGTATTTACTTCTTTTATTTTTTAAATCTTAGCTGGATTTCATCATGACGCTTTCATTGGAAAGGAATAGTGAACTATTTTAAATGTACATATTTAATGGCTCAGTGCAGAGAGTGCCAGGCCTAGAGATGGTAAATTCTGGGTTCAAATCTGGCCTTTGTTACTTTCAAGCTGTGTGACCCCTGGGCAAGTCACTTAACCCCACCTGCCCAGCCCTTAGTGCTCTTCTGCCTTGAAATGGATATTTTATATCAATTAGAAGACAGAAATTAAGCTTAAAAATTATATATTAAAATTACATATTAAAATTGAAAGTGTTTTAAGAACATTATTATGTTAAATAGTTGCAGTTATCTTTGGAAGGTAGGTGGTATAGGTTTTAATATTCTCTTTCACATAAGAGGAACTAGAGGCTCAGAAGTTGAATGACTTGCTTTTAGGGCCCAAAAGAAGTAGATGAGTCTGGATTCAGATCTAGGTATTTTGACTAAGACAAATGCTCATTCCTTTACACCATTCAATCTCTTCCAGGTAAAAAAAAATGATTAGTCTTAAAATAAAAATGAAATGCCATAATTAAATCAATACTACCACTTCCTTGAAAAGGATATGTGAACCTATTTCCTCAACCTATTCACTCATACCTGACCTGACTTGGTTCGCCATTTCTGAAACTTTTTATACCAAAAAATCTTTCCTTTGAAAACTAAACATTTTTCCTATTCCCATTAGATTGTAAGCTCCTTGAGAGCAGAGAATATATTTATTTTATCTCTATCTCTAATGCCTAACATGATTACTTGATAAATGATTATTCATTCGTTCATCCATTTTCTTTTTCTGTTTTCCTCAATTTTCCTTTTTTAAGAACAATGTTGAGAGAAATTTTAACTTTATTTTGGTGGAATAAAAAGAGGGAGAATTTTTCTTGGTAGAAAAGGAGTGAAGGAGTCCATTTCAAAGAAGGCATGGTAACCACTCCAGGTGAATTTGAGCAGACACATTTTCATTAGATTGTTAGTAAGTAGAAAGACATGAGCATCACAAACATGTTTCCCATGATTTCAGGGCATTTTCCTTGACTTTAACAATTAATAACTCATCAGTTTATTACTTTATCATTTTAGGGCACTTAGAACATGCATCCATTAGAGTGAAGTATAAAATTGCCAGCTCACAGGTGACTTGTCATCTCCTAAGAATGTTCCTCCAGATAACCTCTAACAAAGATTTTTGCTTATATTCTTCATTAAAAACTAGCCAATTCTCCAACAGTAGCTTTGGTGGGTAGGATATCAGGTTTAAAGGTGGAGGCAACACATAGGGTGCTCTCCCAGGATTGCATTCTTGAGGGATATTTCCTGGGTAGAATGAAGGGAACATGAGTTCACTAGATTCCTGGGAAGAAGAGAAATGGGAATTAGTGAATGTCAAAAAGATGAAGAGGAATGAAAGAAAGGGAAAAGATATGGGACTAAAAATAGAATGTCTTCACAATTTTGCTTAGAATTGGCCTAAAATTAGGACTAGGCTCAAATTAAGATACATAAACTAAGAATAAATAAGGAAAATGTGTTTGATGCCCTCATTGTCTTAAGAGTTGTAATGATTAAAAGCAAAATAATTTCAAAGCTAATATGCCATAAGCATCTTAACTAAAATGTTTTTTAATTTTAATTTAATTAGATTCTAAAAATTAAAAAATGAAAGAAATGAAATTTTATCCACCTGGAAATATAAACAATCAGCTCTGGGAGGAAGGGGGAGGGAAAGGATGGAGGGAAATCATGAATCATGTGACCATGGGAAAATATTCTAAAAAATTATTTATATATATATATATACATATATATATATATGGATTAAAATGAAGCCTCATTCAATTACAAATTGATTTAAAAATACCTCCAAGAGTCACAGAAGCTAGATTTTGAAAAAGTCATAAAGACCATCTAATCCAACCCACACGTGATCAATAATTCCTTTTCAAATATATCTGTCAAATGAGCACCTGACCTTTGCTTGAGCATTTGAAGTGAAGCAGAACCTCTCTATCCCGCTTTTGCATAGCTTTAAAACAATTTTCCTTTCTTCCTCATAATTAAACCTATATATACTTCTTTGCAAATTCCACACATTATTCCTGATTCTGATTTTGACTGCCACTTATTACCCATGTGACCTAGGACTAATTATTCAACCTTTTTAAACCTCAGTTTCTTCATCTACAAAATGAGAGATTTGGAGTCTCTAAGGCCTCTCGGAGATCCAAATTTGTCAGTTTAGATCCATGATACTTTAAATCATTCAATACGTATCTGTGTCAAATACTTTACTCATATGATGACATCCAGACTCTTACCTATTGTATTTGTTCTTCTCCAGACATCTCCAAATCATAAAAATCCTTCCCAAAACAAGACATCCCATATTAAACACAATACTTCAGAGATGGCCTGACCAAATTAAATGATCGCTTCCTTAGTGTTAGACAACATGTAACTTTTATTATAGGGTAAGACTGCATTAGCGTTTGGTTGCCATATCTCACTATTGATCCTTAATGATCTTTCATAAAATAGTCCACTAAGGCATTTTTCTCTATTAACTGCTGTCTAGGCATACCTCTCTCACTGTAAGACTTTACATTTCTCCCTATTACTTCACATTTTATCAGATTTGACCTAATATTTAGCCTACAAGACTTTTGGGAAACCTACTTCTTTTTTGAAGATATCACTCTTCCTTCCAGGTTTGTGTCATTCCCAAATCTGATAAGCATGCCATGTATACAACTCATTAAGAAAAAACGTTGAACTGCAAAGAACCAAAGGTAGATACTTAGAACATTTAAACTGAAAACTATTTTTCCTCCCTAATTTGATATTGAACCATTAACTACTTTGTGATTTAGGTATCACCCATTTTTTCTACTTTTTCCCCAAAAAATCATGCCAAAATATTTTCTTAAATTGTAAGAAAAGCTCAGAAAGTATCTTACTTTTAAAAAGCAACAAGATTAGTTGGGCATAAGCTTTTCTGAATCAAGTCCTCATAGGTCTTCTTAATGACCTCTTCCATTTTAGTTATGTTTTACTCTTTGTGATCCCATTTGGGATTTTCTGGGCAAAGGTTCCAGAGTGGTTTGCCATTTCCTTCTCTAGCTAATTTTACAGTTGAGGAAACTGAGGCAAATAGTTACATGACTTCACAGCTAGTGTCTGAAGCTGGATTTAAACTCAGATCTTCTTGCCTCTAGACCCAATGTATCCACTAGTTTGTCTGTCTTCTAGGAATTTAAATTCAAGAAGTATAACTAAGTTATTTTTTAATATTGTTTTTAGATCTAATCATCCTCTTAGCTCAATGTTGTATAAGCAGCAAATTGTGAGGATCATATACAATCTCAGGTCCTCTATGCTGAAGCTGAGAATGTTTTCGACTCTATCATTCTGTATTTACTTAGTGTTTCTAAATTGTATACATATAAATTTTAGACAAATTAAGGCTAAGGTTACATAAGTTTCAAATTCATGGCTTCTGAATTAAGATTGCTTAGTCATTTCGTCTATTTTCTGTACCACTGTGTATGCAACTTTTAAAGCTCTGTCTCTAGCCTAGATCTCTTCTTTCACTTCAAGTTATACATACACAGCTTTCTTCTGCATACCAAAAGGTGTCAATTTCCAAACCTACTATTTCAAAAATAGAATTTTAATTTTCTTCCCCTTAAAATATGTTCTCCTTCTTTTCAATTTACCTATTTTTATTGATGTAACTAGAGATTACTCAAACTCATTATGTTCTGTACTACCTTTCTTATTCATGTAAATTATCTTCCATGCCAGAAAATACTTCTCACTTTAAGAATTCTTCTCTTTTTTCAAGGCCCAGTGTTACTTGTATCTCTTCCATGAGACTTCTAATCCCTTCAATAAAAAGTTTTCTTTTCCTCCTCCAATTTGCCTAGAGTTTTTCCTGAATCTCTATTTTGCCTCCAACACATATAACTTTTTATTATAATTATTTGCATACCTGTCATAACTCTCTTTACCCAGATACCATAATCATCTGTTAAAAGAAAAAAAAAAGAGATTGCACTTGACTAGGCCATCTCCAGAGTCCTTTATTACTCTAAATTCTAAGATTTCACCATTTTCTAAGAGATAATAAAAGTTGTAAACAACAAAAATAAAAACATTTGACCTATTTGACAGAAAAAATACACTTTTTAAGGACTTAAAATCTATTTAAACACAAACAATTCAATACCTACAAATGTAGCTAATGAATGGTTTTCTCTCCTATTTGTTTCCTGATTTTGGAGAGGTGAGCCTAGGTAGATATGGTGCCGTTGGTCCCTAGTGTGCATTTGGAAAGCAAGATGGCAGAAAGGTAATAAGAGAAAGAGCTAGCAGTAGTACTAAAAATCTCTTCAATGATTTCTTTTCATGGAAGAGTTGATGATTCTGAATTCAATTTTTTTGGTAGGGTAGACCTTATCCATTCTGATTATTATGACCCCATATAAATGTGGTATTCAAGAGATGAGTTTTTTTTTTTATTTGAGTCTATGAGAGCATAGTCAAATGAGAAAATCTAATATTAGAATTGTATAACTGTTTTTTTTTCCATGTGTATCCAGAAGTTTTCATAGAAGAACCAAAGTTATTTATTTCCAGGCAAATTTTTAAACAGTGTAGACAACTTAAAAATCATTTTTCCCCTGTCCATGAAAATAACACGAGAAAAGTCTTCACTATTATCTTATTACATAAAACACTTGAAAAGCTAAAGCAATGGAATATCTCACTAAGCATTCAAGAGAGCCTGTGAGATCTCCCTATAATTCCTTCTCTTGGGAAAACCAGAGCATTACAGAAATGAATACTCTCTCATTATATTTTGTTCCATGCACTTCCCATGTTCTCAATAATTTTTTTCTGACGAGCTTCCTGTACCCAGACTTTAGGTAATTTAGAATTTTCCACTATATTATGACACTTAACAAAAGAACAAAACAAAACAAAGAAACTGCTTTTTTATGAGGAGTTTGCGTATTCATTAAAACTCATGATGAAAATCTACCCTAATGGGAAATTGGTGAGCTCATTTATAACCAGGAAACCATTAAGGAAGTTCTACGTTTGAAGAAATCCCATTTGGGCATATGTCAGTGACCGAAGATTAAATTACACTTCATGTAACCTTTAGAAAAAATAACAACATGAGAGTACAGTTGCTTTATATATTTATGGCCTGCCGCCATCCTACCCCATGGCTGTGATCTTATCAGATCTTGCAAACTGATCGGGGTCAGATAGGATCCGTATTTGAATGGAAGAATTCCAAGAAAAACCCAGGTGCTGCAGGAAGTAAAGGGGTGATTCAGTAGGTGGTATTCTTTCCTCTGACTCAGTTTTGGGCAAATTACCCCATAATGAGTCAGGAAACACTGCTATACCAAAGACTGTCACAAGACCAAAATTTCAACAGCTCAGGAATCCTCCCAGTTAAAAGGAAATTTTCATACACTGTCCACTTTTACTTTCTATAATTACATTCTCTCACCATTAACTCCTACAACTCTGAAGTCCCATATAAAATGTGTTGCTTCTTGTCCTATTCTGAAGAGATCTAATAAGAATTGTTAGGGACACTTAAGTCAAAGAATTTTAGCACTAAGAGTACTGGGGTTTCTAATTCCATTAACTATTTTTGTATTCATTATTCAAACATTATAAAAATTATAATAATGATTATAATAATAACAGGATTTTTACAGTACCTACTATGTATTAGGTACTGTGCTAAGCATTTTACTGTTGTTATCTTATTTGATCCTCATAATAGCTCTGGAAGGTAGATATGTTATAATCTCCATTTTACAGATGAGGAAATTGAGGGAAATGGAATTTAAGTGACTTGTCCAAGGTCATAGAGCTAGTAAATGTATGAGACCAGATTAGAACTCACACCTTCCTGATTTCAAACCTGGCATTTCCTTCAATGTGCTATCTAGCTACCCCTAATTTATTACAATAACAACATAAACAGAACTCTGGATCTGGAGTCAGTAAGTCCTATGTTCAAAATTTTGCCTCATGCATTTATTAGTTTTGTGACTCTGGGAACACAAATTAAACAGTCTGCCTGAGTTTCCTCATCTTTATAAAGGGGATAATACTAGACTTTATCTTTTAGCATTACTGTGAGTTTAAAATGATATTTGTAAATAAATATTTTGCAAATTTTATAGTTATAATATATATATTAACTATTGTTAGAGGTGTTAGTAAACTCAATTTCCTGAAGCTGTTTTATTATTACATATGTGTTAACCTTTTAGTATATCCATGGTCTCATGCCTCAGACTAGTCCCCCTATATGTAATCCATCTAAGAATTAACTAAATGAAATTTATTTAGATCTAGCAGAGTGAGAACATTCAAAGGAGGGAAAGAGTGTCTACCTAGGACATGTCTTTGAATTTGCTTAATTCAGCACTTTCAGGTTGATATTAATCATCATCCTGGATGAAGGAGCTTTTTACCCCCTTGATTTTCTGGTTCTTTTGTGCTTGTATGACCAGGAAGCTATATTAATGGTCTAAACTTTAAGCCTCTGAAGTGATTAAACAATAAAGAGAATTTTAATACCATTTAAGGTCAATATAGCCAACTTGCAAAAGGGTAGGAATGATGCTTAAGATATTGTCTCTAACACAAAAGTCTTTTTATGTTGTTCAACGACTCCTGTCCTTGTCCTCTAATAGATCTTTCATAAGTAACTCACTCATTATGGAAGAGGACATCCAAACAAATTAATATTTCATAGTTCCCAGTAAAGCTTTGAGCTATCCTTTTTTCTCTCTTACTCCAAGTATGTGACTGGACAATATCATTTTTCTAAAAAACATATTTCTTGGATCATATCTTTTAGAGCACTTATTTTATATGTCATCATTGGTAAGATGCTGCCATCTCTTAATTCCCATCATGTATCACTCCATGTTCTTTAGGGCCTCCTATACTTTTGATTCTGTGGAGGATATAGGATTCTATGAACCATAGACACATATTATCACCATAAGAAAACCATTGGAAAAAAGAATTTTCTTTCATTCTTCTCTCTCTTCCTCCCTTCCTTCCTTTGCATTTCCCATTTTCCTTCTCCCTTTACTTCTATGAGAGCAGCTTGCAGTTGTTGAAAGCACTGAGCAATTTCCCAAATGAAAGACAAATTACTCTATTACTTCTGTTCTATTCTTGGTCTAATTCATCATCTATTTACAAAGTCAACCTAAAATATCCATAGTGATTGACTAATTTAGTAGGCTTCCCACCCAACCTCACATCATAACTTGGACCAAAGTCATTCTTTTTCCATTTGGGTTTTCCTATATGGCAATATTACGCTGATCTCCTTTGAATGGTCATTAATCTCATTGAGAACTCTATATTATCATGAATTTTGATGTAATCAGCACATCATTCTCATATAGAAACATCTGGAGTTCCTTGCTGTCCTTAGGGAATCTTTTTTTGTTGTTGTTTGAACTTTTTAAAAGACTTTCTTCATGACAGTTGAAAATACCTTTGGAGAGTGAACATCATCCCATCCACTCTGTTTTGTGTCTTACTTGAAATGGATAAATGGAAGGTGGCTGATTCAAGAGATCCCTGTCATTAAATCAATCAAGGAATCTTTCTACATATGTGGATGGAGACATCTTTCTGGAAGAGGATTTTTAAGGGTGGATTTTGTTTTATTTGGCAAAGGGTTTTTTGAGTCGACAAGAAAATTGTGCTCAATCCCTCTCCAACTTAAAAGAACCCAATATTCTTTTGGCATTGCTTTTAGAATCCAGACTCCCTCTATAATGGAAATATCATGATTAGTTTTTGCATATGCCATTCTACGCAGAAATATAAGGGGAAAAGATAGAATGCATTACATTAAAGGGCAGAAAAATTTGGTTTAGTTAGTAGGGTCACTAAAAGTCTTGTTGTTCTTAATTCAGGTACAGTCAGTCTAAACAAATTTTGAGGTTAATATTTCTCTATAGAAAACACAAAAGTTTCAAAACTGATTTAAGAGATTTATATTACACCAAAACCCTATAAATCTATAAAGGAGTCAAAATAAAAGTAATATTTAGGTAGGTCAGATTGTAGTGTTTCACTGTTTTGTTTTTTTTCTAAATTTTCGTGGATAGCTTCTAGCAGCTGGTAGAAAAAATCTAGTTGAAATATTTGATTCTGTCCCCATTATCCCAGAAGTCACCTTGATAACCAGGAGATAGAAACATATCAGCCATTATACATAGTGACTGCTGAATAGGACATACAGTAAAATGAATAGCTACGATGAAGGGTTTGGTTTTTTGTTTTGTTTTGTTTTGTTTTGGGAGAAAAGTCTAAAGACTTCTAAAGCCAAATAGCTAATAAAGCATTTAGTAACCAGTCACACACATTTGAACTGTGCTAAAGTCACTAATGAAGCAGAAATCAACCTCAGGGTGTTGCTATTCTGGGCTTCCTATTTCTTCTCCATTTGGCAACTCTTGTTATCACCATTTCACAGATAAAGAAACTGAGGCAGAGTTAAGTGACTTGCCTCGGGTCACAATGTTATTAGTAAGTGTCTGAGTCTGCATTTAAACTCTGGTCTCCCGGACTCTAGGCTGGGAAGTCTATCCACTATGCCACCTCACTGTCCTTCAACAATATACTGCAAGTAATCTATAGCGGTTTGGCTTCCTAAGTGTCAATGCATATTTATACAGCGTTTTGTGATTATAAATCTCATCTCAACTTGATATTTTCACATCTTTGGAAGCTCTACTTCTTCTGAAATAAATAGAAGCAACATTCTGCATTATTTGGCCAACAAATGGCAACAGTCATATTTGGTTCAAGGGAATAAATTCCTCAAAAGAATAAAGCTCTAGCCTCTTCATCTTCACAATGTGAAAAGCATTCATTCAGCCGCGCTTCTGATCACACAATTCTGAAGGCTGGAGCTGATTCTCAGCTCTATTTGAAGCTTTACCACCAGAACACATCTAGTACTTGGCACCAAGATGTGGGGATGGGGAAGGGATTTACAAATGCTTCTCCCATTACTATTAATGGGAGCTACAAGTGCCCCTCTGAAGAACAAAGGGCCCTGCAACATTTATTTTATGATCTGGTACAGATGTAGTTTGCAAAAGTTATTCTAAACCCCCAATATTTGGAAGGGGTCTTCTCGAAAGGCTCCACTTTTAAGTTACCAAGACTGTTTTTTCATTTGTAATTTAATAGCCAAGGTTCATGCCTAATACAGGCCCACTTTAATGTCATAAAATTATGAATATGGAATGCATATGATGGAAAGAATTTTCAAAGCAGTGGACAGGTTAGAAGGAAACTTCCTCTTTCAGCACTTACTAATTTCTTTAAAGCTTTGTGTAATTTTTATAAACCACTTTCCTCCCAATAACCCCACGAGAGAGGAAATGAATATATTATTAGCTCTACTTTTCAGACAAGGAAACTTAGTTGGAGAGGGTTAGATTTTTGCCTTTCAGCATAAGAACAAAGTATTCTAAAGTCAAAAATTGAACCCCAGTCTTTCTTATTATTCTTTCCATTATAACATAAGCAGTATAAAATGTTAGGAAGAATTTAGGTGTAAGGTATTAAACAAAATTCAGAAAATGATTCATTTCACCACACTTTGTTTTTATGTTTTACTTTATATGCATTAACAAATTCTTCCTAAAATGAAAAAAAAACAGATTTTTCTGTTTGAAATTTTATGTGCTGTTGTTGTATCAAAGTGTGTATTTTCAGCAAAATATTTGGCAAGTTATATTATCTTATTCTTGAGGACAAAATGAAACTATGCATTTAATCAAACAAAAAGGACAACTTATTAAGTAACTACTCTGTGCCAAGTGGGCAGGTAGGTGGCATAGTGGATAAAATGCCAAGCCTAGAGTCAGGAAGAGTCATCTTCATAAGTTCAAAACTAGGCTCAGATGCTTGTTAGTTATATGACAGGACAATCACTTAAACCTGTTTGCCTCACTTTCCTCATATGTAAATGGGCTGGAGAAGGAAAGAGCAAAGTAGTCCAGTATCTTTGGCAAGAAAACCCCTAATGGGAAAATTTGAACACAACTGAAATGACCAAACAACAATATATGCCTAGAATTATGTGATCAAGGATCAAAACATCAATATTATATCAGAGAGATGACATATATACAAGTAAATAAATATTTTACAAAGAAAAGAACATAACATCTATATCAACAGTTTTCAAAGTATGAAAATTACCTTCATCTTCTGGATTCCCAAAAGTTTTTCAGGGGATTGATCCATGCAGCCAAAACTATTTTCATAATAGTACAAAATGTTTTAATTTCAAATCAAGTAAATTTGGGGGGATAATTTTCAAGATGAGTGGTTCAGTGGATTGAGAGCTAGGCCCAGAGATAGGAGGTCCTGGGTTCAAATTTGATCTCAGATCTAAGATGAAAGATAAGGGTTTGAAAAATAATAATGATATTTAAGAGTGTTAAGGAATCCTGAGGCCAAAAAGTTAAAGAACTGCTTGTCAGCAGGATATTACAGGTAAATGGATTTAGAACTGGTTGAATGAATAAACAATGCTAGAAACTAAGATAGGTTGTGTCAGGTTGAAGGAGGATTCTGGTACTTTGACTCTGAGGCTCTTCTTCAGTTTTCTGTTCTGTAGTATTTTTTGCCAGTCCCTTAGATATGTTCAGGTGGCAGGCATAATTATCAATCTTGCACAGTTCTTGAAGCTGGTAGTGATAGATAATGTAAGATGGAAAAGACTAGAGCCCTTTATGCAGGCAATCTTGTTATCTTCTCGTTTCTCTCGATGGACCAATATAAATCCTTCTCTAGTTGTGTTTCACATATCTTCCTGAAGGTTTGGAGAAGTAAAAGGATCATCAAGTTAAGTCCAGAAGACACTTTAAGGTATTTTAAGGTTTACAATGCCATTCATATGTGTTATCTTATTTGATCCCTACAAAAACTCTAAGATAACACATATGAATGGCATTGTAAACCTTAAAATACATAAGTGCTACCTATTATCATCTACCTACTTACTTATCAGAGTTATCTATGGGATCAAATGGGATGGAGGACTCTGTAGATCTAAAGCATTATATGAATATAAATTATTATTATTAGGTGGCTCAGTAGTTAAAATGCTAGAACTAGGGTCAGGAAGAACAAAGTTAAAATACAATCTTAGACACTCAATAGCTATGTCATCCTAGGGAAGTCATTAAAACTATTTAAGCCTCAGTTTGATCTTCTGTAGATTGAGAATGAGAACATCATCTAGTTCAAAAGTTTTTCTGAGGATTAAATGGGGAAATACATGTAAAGTACTTTGTAAACTTTAAAATGCAATATGAATGCTAATTTTATTATTATGACTATACTAAAAGTGAAATGATCCATATGCAGAGAAAGAATGGTGGAAACAGAAATGCAGAAGAAAAACATAGGATCAATCACCTAGTTTGATGGGGATTTGATTTGGGTTTTGATATTAAAGATCACTTTACTGCAAATATGAATAACATGGAAAAAGGTTTTGAAGAATGATATGTGTATAACCCAGTGGAACTGCTTGTCAGCTTTAGGAGGGAGTAAGGGAAGAGTGGGAATCATGAATCATGGAATCACAGAAAAATATTGTAAATAAGAAAAACATTTTCAAAGTGAAATGGGCCATATAACCAATGAATAGGTGTATATCCATGCTTTGCTATCTAGGGAAAGATAAAGTCAAATTAACAGCACATATAATTTATATTCAATTCAAGCAGAATTATCATATTTTCAAATTAGAGAATAACAATAAACATGTAATTCATGTAGAAACAATAGTTTTAGGAGAATTGTTAATTAAAAATAATAAATATTATAAAAGTAAAAAATGTGAGGCATTCTCTTATATTCTTATGTTTGTCAAGTTATTCAAGGTGTAATCGTGCTCCAAAGACTTGATCGTTCTTGTTCAATTGTGTGCCCTTTATGATCCAATGGGCCATACGGCCAATGCTGTTCTCTTGGCAAAGATTCTGAAATAGTTTGTCATTTTCTTCTCCTGTGGTTCAGAGTAAACAGAGGATAAATGACTCTCAGAGTCAAACAGTGAGAAAATGTATGAGGTCAGATCTGAGCTAAGGTCTTCCAAACTCCAGGGCTGAGGCTCTCTCTACCCAGCCACATAACTCCCTGGATCAAAAAATAATAATAATTCTAGAAGTCTGGAAGTCTAGTTTTTCATTCTTGTAAATGGTATAGAAAGAGTTAGAACTGGCTTTCAGAAAGCATCACTTATTTTAGTAAAAATAGCAATGCATACTTAGCCTACTTTTGTTCTAATTAGTTGTGTGATGGTAGCTTATTGGCTAGAAATCACTGTTTCCTCATCTCCGAAATGAGGACATAAAACTAGGTGGTTTATGTGGTACCTTCTAGGTCATTCAGGTTCTATCACCTCAAGACTATTAAATTTGAATTATCTGAGAGGATGTCCGCTTCCTAAAAGAAACCATGTGTCACTGGCAGAAAAATTGTAATAAATTTGCAACTAACATTCCAATATTTGTAAATACTGAAATCGGTATGACTTTCATAAGGTAATTTGTGTTCTCATTAGTTCTTATTACCTTTTAATTTATTAATGATGAGTCTTAACTTGTTTTAATATGCATATGGAATCTGTAATTCACGTCTTCTACTATCAAAAAGATGTTTTAGCATTTGCAATAGTTGATGCATTATTAAATATTGAATTTTCTATTTCTTTTATATCTTGTTCATGTTTTTATATAGAAACTCACTCCGAAATAAATATTAAAGCATGTAAATTAAAAAGAATTAAGATTTATCTCCCTAAAAATAAAATCCAAAGTCATAAAGGGAAGAGAGAAGGATTTTACCATGAAGCATTACATAATCTATTATGTGTTATTTACTTTAAATTAAGAACTTTAAGGGAAAATGAATATTCCTTCCAAAATTACAAACATAATTTAAAAGTTACTAAATGCAGCAACAAACATGAAAATTTTGGGGAAATTTGTTTTATAAGAGATTAAAAGCCACACAACTCACATAAATTGATTTAAAAAATAATCCAGAATGTAAATAAATGAATGAATGAAGAAGCATTTAAAAAAGAAGAAAAAAAAGAATTTATTTAGATCATAGATTTAGAGCTGAATATGATCTTAGAAATGAATTAATTTAATGCCCCTCATTTTACAGATGAGAAAACTGAGAGGTTAAATAATATTAGTAAATTGGTAGAGGTGGGATTTGAATCCCATTACCTTTGAGTTCAAGTCCAATGCTTTTTCTACTATGCCATATTCATTTATTTAGCTAAATTACTAGCCATACTTCAAAAGGAAGTGAACAAAAATTTTTATTATTTTTTTTCTTGTTTACAGCTGGTTTATTCTTTGATTTGATTGATTAACTTAATGCAGAGTCCAGGTAAGCTTCGCTCATACATAAATGAGGAAACTGAGTCCAGGAAAAATAAGGCTTTCTTTTTACCCCCAAAGGACACATAGTAGCACTCAAGCCTAGAGTTTAGGTCTTTTGGCTCTCATTCAGTATTCTGCATAGTATGCTATTAGGTTAGGCCACCCAGCAAAAATCTTTCCTGGGCCAGGAAAAGATGGATAGTTAGATGTTGATGTTGATGATATTGATGATAACGATGTTGATGATGATGATGATGATGATGTTCCTGATCTTGTTATTGATGATGTTGATGTAGATGATCATTTTGATGATGATTATGATGACCGAATTTGAAGTTGGAAGTTTTTTTTCCATTCTAACTTTCTGACCCTTATCACTATAATGATTAAAATTTTCTTAGAGACTATCTTCAACCTCTTTCCCCCTTCCATTGTATTGGTCTTCTTCTATCCTACCCTACGCACTTCTTTATGATATATAAAATTACCTCTTTTTATTTCTTTTCCCATTTCTCTTAGTATTATCCTATTTTTCACCCCTAGTTTTTTTATATATATTTTGGCATATCATCCTATACAGTTTGTCACTGTTCCTTATAAGTATACTTTTTCTAGCTACTCTGATGATAATAAAAATTTCTAAGAGTTATCAATATCATATTTTCTTATAGGAATACAAATCATTTGAACTTATTGGGCTCTTTAAAAAAAATTTTCCCCCTTTCTTAATTGAGCTCTGTGTTTGGCTATCAAATTTTCTGTTTAAGTCAAGTCTTTTCTTTAGGAATGCTTAAAAGTCTTCTATTTTGTTAAATGACAATACTTTCCCCTGCAAGAATATCATTGATTTTGCTGGATAGTTGATTCTTGGTTGTAGACGCAGCTCCTTTGCTTTCTGGAATATCATAGTCCTAACTCCCAGTCCTTCAGTGTGGATGCAGCCAGGTCCTGTGTTATCCTAACTGTGGTTCCATGATATCTGAATAGTTTCTTCTTAGCAGCTTGTAGTATCTTTTCCTTGGTCTGGTAGTTCTTGAATTTGGCTATAACATTCTTGGGCACTGTCGTTTGGGGATTAAATACAGGAAATGATCAGTGGATTCTTTCAATCTCCACTTTTCCCTCTTGTTCAAGAATGTCCAGGAAGTTTTCTTAGATAATTTCCTATAGAATGATGTCCAGGCTATTTCTTTTGTCATGATTTTCCAGTAGTCCAATAATTCTTAAATTGTCCCTTCTGGTTCTATTTTCCAGGTCTTTAGTTTTATCAATGAGGTAGTTCATATTTTCCTCATTTTTTTCATTCTTTTGATTTTATTATATAGACTCTTGCTGCCTTGTGAAGGCATTTGCTTCTAGTTGTTGGATTCTAAGTTTTAAAGACTGAATTTCATCACTGGCTTTTTGGACATTCTTCTATTTCTGGTCTGTTTTTCTTTGTAGGTCATCTTTCACTTTCTTTACCTCATTTTCAAGCTGGTCAATTCTGGCTTTCAAGATACTATTTTCTTGTTTTAGTTCATGTGCCTCTGTTTTCAGATGACTTCTTTTTCTCTTTAAGTTCTTCTCCCAATTGTCTTCAGTCTCTCATAATTGTTTTTTGAATTGTGTTTTGAGTTCTTCCAAAGCCTGAGTCCAATTTGCTAGAGTTTCTGCATTTTTTCTTGGTATTCCTTGGTCCTCCTCTGTTCCATTTGCTCTTTATTCATTACCTGGATAGAAGCTATCAATTGTAATTTCTTTTCTTTTTCTTTTTCTGTTGTTTACTCATATTTTTCCTTCTTTTCCCCTGTCATTGGCTGTAATCTTGTTCCTCTGATTATTTGCTGGATCTTTGGGTTTGGACTCTTCTGTCCTGAAGGGGCTTCTTCTCTGCTCTGATGATTGACTAGATTAGAATGATGGAGGATTAATGAGCCCTGAGGTCAGATCTTCCTCAGCTGGCAGTATAAGCTGAAGTTGTAGTGAAGATGTGAAGGCTGAATGGAGCTGTGCTTCCAGCCCTGTTATCAAGGTATTCTATTCAAGTTTGCAGCCTTTTCCCTGGCATCCAAGTCAGCAGGATTCTTACTGTGAGGGAAGGGTGATGAAGATTGAGCTTCCCTGCCCTTTGACAGCTTCTTATCTGCCCTATTGATAGACTAGATTAAGGCTAGGCAGAGCTGATTTGTAGAGCTAGATGTGCCTTGAGGCCAAAACCTAGAGAAGCAGAGGCCCAAGATGGAGAATAGTGGCTGCAATTAGACTGCCCTCCCCTCCACATCTATCCTCCAGCTGCCTCCCTGCCACCTGTGGTTAGAGTCCTGATCCTGGCACAGCTGTGGCAGCAAGGCACTCCCTTTGGGCTGATGCCCTCATCTGGAGATTCCAATGACTGCAGGAGATTCAGCACAGTAGGTCCTGTTGCTATATTTGGTTTTCTGCGCTTTCAAAGCACTTTGTTTTTGATTGATATGGAAGGGTTTTCACAGAGGTCTGGACTTTTGCTGCTTCTAAGTGGCCATCTTGACTCCTCCCCCTAAAGAAGCATATTGATGACCTGATGATACTTAAATGATGGATATAGGTGGGTGGATGGATAGCTAGACAGCAAGATGGATAATAATATAAAAAGAGCATTTACTATGAATAAGTACCTACATATCCTTCATGTACATGGTTTGTGATAGAAATATAAGGAAGAAACAGTCCCTACTTTCAAAAATCTTATATTCTAAAGAGGAAAAAGAATATAGAAATGTGGTGGGTGTAGGAGAGTTATATATGAGAAGAGAAAAAAAAGTTGGCTGAGCAAAAGCAGAGATAAAGAAGGAGTTTGGAAAGCTGAGTGAAGAGAAACATGTCAAGACTCCTGAAATAGCAAGGGAGTCATCAATCAGGGGAGAAGGTTTTCAGGGGACAGGTATCTCAAGGGTGGGAAGGTAGTGAGGAAGAAAAAAGAAGGAAGAGGAATATGAAGGGGATAAATCACAGTTGAGAACTGAATAAAGTTAAGATTTTGAAATGGCATGCTATATCCAAATTTAATATAATGACCTATAGTTAATGGTATCCATAAATCTTGCAAATTCATGAATCAGAAAAGATCATTCTCAAAAAAAAATATCTTCCTTCCAGGCCAAATAAGCATAACTATGAATTGGGTTCTATATTAGTTTAGCCATACTTTTACTCCTCTCCATTAAGACAAATAATTAATAATTGACTATAGTTGGATCTAACTGAAGAAACTGAAATAAACATTACTAAAACATAAGCCCAAGGAAAAGCAAATGAACTTTTTTTTATTATTATTCATAGCAGTTGAAAAGTTGGAGCCAATTTTATCAGTCACTAAATCCATTTATTCCCTTTAGAATTTAAGCTGCTAATGGGCTGGAAAAGCAGTTCAAATGGAACATTTCCCAAATCTTTAGTGACAGATTGATTAAAAAAAAGAAAAATTGTATTTTAAACTTTTGTTTTCTAATGGATTCTGCTATGTAATATAATGACTAAGAGTATGATTGATTAAACACATTTTACATTATCAAAAAAAAAATTTCAGTTCCTTTTCTACCAATACCATTTTAAATTCACTTTCATTTTCAATAAACATCTTTCTCATAGTTAAAATAGTTCATATAATGCTATTTAATTTTTACATTTAAAGTGTCGTTCCAAGGCTCTGGGGGTGAGAAAGGACATAGGTGATAGGCTATGTGACATGCATACCTTTAGAAACATGATTTTCCTTTCACAGGAGAAAATTGATGTCAAAAACAATTTTTACTGATGAAAAATTCCCTCATTCTTATTCTTATAAATAGAAATTCTTATATTCTTATAAATAGAAATATTCTTATAAAATACAAAAAGACAGAGCACAAGTGTTTTTTTTTAAGATCAAATAATTCTGCACCCACAGGGATGAATCTTATTTTCTTCTTATTTCCTAAACTATTATCTTTATAACACTTTTAGTAGAACTTTCTATGACATTTGTTGGGTAGATAAAACAACAACAATAACAATGGAAAAGTCTCTAGACCTTTGTGTAAGTATCAGATAAATACTCAACCTTTTAAACATCATATTAAATTATTGGCACATTAAAAATCCTCAAAAGCCTCAGGAGCTAAGATGGAAGATGAGTCAATTCATCAGAAATCTCTAAACATTTCCTTCTAAATAACTTTGAAATAACTCTTCAAATCAAAATGTGGAATGACAGAGTCAACTCAACAAAAGATCAGGGTGAGACATTTTTCCAGCTTAAGAAAAGTTTAAATCAATAGAAGTTTGTGACATGGAGTAGAAGTTTGTCCAGATTCCACAGAAAGCAATAAAAGTGGCTGTAGCAGGAGCAATAGTGTCATGAACTTCCTCTCAGACATAGTAAAGGAATCAGAAAAATGATCAGAAAAAGATTACAGGGATCCTTTGGCTGGCCCTGGGTATAGTTGGCATTGAATAAAAAACTACTAATAGAAACTAGCTCTGAGTTCCAGGACAGAAAGGAACACTGAGAGACAATCACAAGGGAGGGAGAACAGTGATCCTAGTTCTAAAACACAGCTTTCCACTAGCACTTGTGAATGCAGGAGGCCATAGGCCTTTTATGGGTAAAGACTAGAGTGTAAACCAGGAGACAGTGACCATATCTCTCCAAGGGTCATACCACCTTTCAACACCCCAAATTTTCAAATCTTTGAAATAGCTCTGAAAACAGAAGTACAAAAAAGCCTGAAGCTTGTCACTTTGCCTCCCCAGCCACAAATGAACAGAGCTCAATTTTTTACATAAAGTTCAAACTCAAGAAATAGGCTAGAAAAATTAGCAAACAACAACAAAAAGAAATGAATCATAACAAAACGACTACAGTAGCAGAGAAGATCAAGCCATAAACTCAGATGATGACAACCATGTAAAAATCAGGTATGAACAAAACTTCAAATAAAAATGATAATTAGATCCAAGCCCAACAAGAATTCCTTGAAAAGTTAAAGAAAGAGATAAGAATGATAGAGGAAAAATTGGTGAAAGAAATGAGAGTCATACAATAAAATTATGAAAAGACAATTTGCAGGTTGGTAAAAGAGGCAGAAAAATCCAGTGAAGAAAAGAATTTATTTAAAAACAGCCAAAAAGAAAAATATGTACAACTATTTACTGAAGAAAATAATTCCTTAAAATATAGAATTGGACAAGTGATTTCATGAGACATGGAAAAATATTAAAAGTCAATAAAATGAAAAAAAACAGAAAAAAATAGAAAAGAACTGATTTGAAAAATAGATCAAGGAGAATTTAAGAATTATTGGTATAGTTCAAAGCTGTGATCAAAGGTTCTAATCATTGTATTTCAAAAAGCTTTCACAAAAATTATCTGGATATTTAGTTCTACAGGGTAGAGTAGGAACCAATTACTGCCTAATCTAGAGATCCCAAAAGGAAAACTCCCAGATATATTACAGACAAATTGCAGAGCTCTAAGATCAAGGACAAAATATTCTAAGAACTCAGAAAGAAATAATTCAAATATCATGGAGCAACAATCAAGATCATATAGGATTTATAAAAGTGTTTGGAATGTAATATTCCATTAAGCAAAGGAGCTAGAATGTAATATTCCATTAAGCAAAGGAGCTAGAATCACTGCCAAGAATAATCTACCCAACAAAATTGAGTACAATCCTTCAGGGGGAAAAAAGATATTTAATGAAATAGAGGACTATAAACATCATTATTCAAAGAGTTGGATGGAAAATTTAACAAATGCACAATTCAATAAAAAAGGTAAACATAAAGGAGTAACTATCAGGCTCAATAAAGTTAAACTGATTTCATTTCTATATGGGAAGAAGATAAATATAACTCAAAGGAACTTAATGATAATTAGGGCAGATCAGAGGAGTTTACATAGGCAGAGGGCATGGATGTGAGTTGCTTTTGCTGGAATAATCTCCAAAATAACTTAAAGTTGAGAAAGAGGCAAACATTAGAAGGGGAAGGGAGAGGAAATATGGGGAAATTTTTCTCATGTAAAAGGATTATTGAAAAAAGAGCTTTTATAGTGGAATCAGAAAACAGGAAGAGCAACAGACAAGGTTTAAACCTCCCTCTCAAAAGAATTGGGTCAAAGAGGGAAGAATATTCCCACATATGCACAAACACACACATATACATCTTCAGCTGTATGTAGAAATGTAACTTACCCAATAGAGAAATAGTAGGGGAAAGGGATAATATAAAGAGGGAGTTAATGATATAAAGGAGGACATTAAGTGAGGTTATGATGAGAAGCAAAATAATTTTTGAAGAGGTATGAAATAAAGAGAGAGAAGAGGAAAAGAATAAAATGGGATGGAGAGGAAATTTCCAATAATCATGGTTATGAATGTTAATAGGATGACCTAACCCACAAAATGGAAGCAGATAGCAGAATGAATTGGAAACCAGAATTCAAGAATACATTATTTACAAGAGACACACTTGAAATAGAAATACATACACAGAGTTCAAATACAGGACTGCATTAGAATCTAATGTGCTTTAGCTGAACTAAAAAAAAATGACAAGGGAAATAATCATGCTCTCAGATAAAGGAAAAACAAAAACAGAAAATTAAAAGAGATAATTAGAGAAATTACATTTGGCTAAAAGAGCATGAAATAATATTAAAAACTTTTATAGTAAGTTTCTCTGATAAAGGCCTCATTTCTTAAATATAAATGGAATATAGAACTTAGTTTATTAAAAAAATTGAGAACCATTCCCTAATTGATAAGTAGTCCAAAAATATGAATAGACAGTTTTGAGAAGAAATCAAAGATATCTAGAATAAACATTTTTAAATGTACCTACTGATTAGAAAAAAGAAAAAAAAACAATTCTGAGATACTACTTCATGCCTATCAGAAATGACACATACTGGAGGGGATGAGGGAAAAATACATATACCAATAAACTGTTGGCATAGTAGTAAAGTGGTCCAACCATTCTTGAGAAAAATTTGGACCTGAGTCCAAAGGAGTATAAAACTTTGCATTACCTTTGCTCTGACAATATCGCTAAGGCTGTATCACAAAGAGATCAAAGATAAAAGGACCTATCTAAACAAAAATATTTATAACGGTTCTTTTTGTGATAGCAAAGAATTAGAAGTAAAGGATATGCTTATCATATGGCTAAACAAGTAGTAGGATATGATTCTGATGAAATACTATTGTGCTATTGAAAATGATGAGGGAAGTGGTTTCAGAAAAAAACAACATTACAAACATATATGAACTAGCACAAAGTGAAATGAGAAGAACCGGGGGATCATTGTACATGGTAAAAGCAATATTGTATTGCTAACCAACTATGGAAAAACTTGGCTATTCTGATCAATAAAATGACCAAAGACAATTCCAAACGATTGCTGATAAAGAAGTGCTATCTACCTCCAGAGAGAGAGAGAGAATTGATGAAATCTTGTATGCAAATTGGAGTATAATTTTTTAATTTTATTTATTCTTGCTTTTGAGGAAAAAAGGATAATAAAAATATTTTTTTTGCATTTTTTCAACTTTTATTTATATCATATTGCTTGCCTTTTCAGTGGGTGGAATAGGAATGGGAGAGAATTTGGAACACAAAAATAAAAAAAAAATGTTAAAAATAAATAAGAAATTGAAAAAATATTTAAAATATTCTCTTGATTTACTTAGTGACTTACTTTCTTAAATAATTACAGTAGGTATGAAAATTTCAATAGTCTATCATCAATAAGCATTTCCTCAGTACCTACTAGGTTATAGACACTGTGTTAAATACCAGTAGCACCCAGAAGGACAAAGATCATTCCTCATCTCAAGCCACTGACAGTAGAATGGAAGAGGAATATATAGGGGAAAAAAATCAAACTATCCATATATACACACATATATACATAGTAATTTGGAGATTATTAATAGAGATGAGGCACTTGGATCTAGAGAGACAAGGAAAGGCTTTGTCATAGAAGATAGGATTTCATTGGAGACTTGAAGGGAAGGAAGGGAAGTCAGAAGCCATAGAAGAAGAGGGAGAGTATCTCAAGAAAGGTAATCAGCAAGATGATTAAATCATCATGAGCTCAGAGCAAAATGCATGTGAATCATTGATACATTTATCAATATAATTATTAAGTAGCCAGTGCCAGGCTGAGTCATTATAAGGCTTTGCTTTCACAAGTCTGTTTTATAGCTCCAACACCAATTAACTACTGAAACAATTCAAACAAACTAAGATCTCACTGATTTGCATATTCCTTTCATTAGTTCAGATCTTAGCCTACTTGACCTGCCCCATCTTATCCCATAAGCTAAGTAGTATTGGGACTGGTTATTACTGCATGAAAAGATCACCCAGGAATGCAAGGGTGCTATGAGGTTTATGTTTCAGGATATAGAATGTGGTACAGTAGGAAGAATAATATGTTTGGAGTCAGGGAATTTGGGTTCAAACACTTGCTTTGCTACCCACTTAATTTGTGAGGCATGAGTCAAGTAGCTTCATCTCCCTGGGAACCATTTACCTCAACTCCAAAATGAAAGGATTCTACTAGATTACTTCTGTAATACTTTAAACCTTGCCTTGTGTCAGCTGGGATAGTTTTTTCTTGAAAGTTACTAAAACCATCCTTGAGAATGGATTAACTCAGAGGAACAAGACCTGAGCTCTTTGACTTCTTTTTCTCAGGTATATTTATTACCTGAATACAGAGAAAACATGGGGTGCCCTAAATTTGATATTCCATTAGGGGATTCCTAAAGTCAGATCAGATAAGAGAGATTTGCTCAATTGAATCAACTCAGGCTAGAAATTTTGCTGATTATCCATGTCCTGCTACGGCTACATAAATCTCATCTCTTTTTGTTAACAATTGAATGACTTGCAACTGTCTCACTCTAAAATAAAATAATCTCTAAGGTCAGTCAGTCAACAAACATGCTTATTCCAGGCACTGTGCTAAGTGCTGGGGATGCAAAAAAAAAGGGGGGGAGGGAAACAGTTGCTGACCTCAAGGAGCATATATTTTAAAAAAAGATAATATATAAATAAATAGGGGTATATAAAGAGTAGACGAAGGTAATCTGAAAGGGCAATGAACTAGCAGTTAGTAGGTACAGGAAAGGCTTCCTGCAGAAGGTAGGCTATGAGAAGAGCCTTGAAGGAAGACACTGAACTTAAGTGACAGAAGTAAGGGGACAAAGTACTCTAACCACAGAGGAAAGGAAGTGAAAAGGTGTAATAATGAGAGATATAGTGTTTGGTCTGAGAAACAGCAAACAGGCCAGGGTAACTATATCAAAAAGGAGATAGGACTAAGTTAAGTACCAAGTTATAAAGAGATTTAAGGATCAAACTGAGGAACTTATATTTTAGCCTAGAAATCATAGGACATCAATGGAGTTCAAGGGCGACAACATAGTTAGAATTATGCTTTAGAAAAATCATGGTAGCTGAGTGGAGAATCTATTAAAGTGGGAAGAGATGGAAGCAAAATATTGCAGTAGAGAATGAGAGTGTGAATTAGAGTTATGTCTCAGTGAGAGGAGGGGACGTGTACCAGATATGTAAAAGGATAAATGGCACTTTTTGGAAATGGAATGGGTATTTGAGGTTAGTGCGAGTGAAAAATAAAGGATCACCTGAGGCTGTGAGCAAAGGTAAGTGAGAGGATGATAGTACCATTGACAGGAATCAGGAAGTTTGGAAGGAGTTAGGGTCTGAGGAAGTGGGGGAACATTAGGAGTTCTCTTTCAGGCACAATAGGTTTGTGATGCCCAAGTTGTATCTAGTTTGAGATGTCCAAGAAGTAGGAAAGGAATCATTATAGTTGAGGAGATAGGCTAGTGCTGGGATTCATCTCTACAGAGATGATAATTGAACCAATGGAAGATGATAAAATTGAAAAGAGAAAAGAGTCTTAAGGGGCACCCTCAATTAGTGGGTATGATATGAGCAAAGGGAACTGAGAAAGACTCAGACAGATAAGTGGAGAACCTTGCAAGAGCAGTATTATTAAAAACCTAGAGAGAAGAGAATATATAAAAAGTGGTGATACACAGTACAGAATCATGCAGACAGGTTGAATAGAAGAAGAATGAAAAGAGACCATGAAATTCAACAATTGAGGAACCACTGGATTTTTAAAGAAGGGACATTTTTTGCTGAGTGATTAGGTTGGAAGCCAAATCACATAGTTTATAATTGAGCAAGAGGAAAGGAAATAGAGAAACTAAATCTATGATTCTGCCTATCCAATTTCCTTCTGTATCATTTGTGTGTATGATCTTTCACAAATACTCCTTGTAAAGTTTATCCAATGTGCCAGAGACCTTAATCAGATAATTAAGAGCAAACTCTTCTGACTCCCAAACACTGTCCTTTGCTCTGAAAACATAACCTCCAATTCTTGGTATTCACTATCTCAAGATATTCCCCATCACTTCTTGAAGCTAGCTCAGAATTGGATACATGTTGTAGCTTCCTTGTGTCCAACACATATCTTTCCATTATCCTTTGGAGCACCTAAGATTTTGAGTGCCCAAAAACTCTGATGTTTTGAGATATGCAATTGTTCAAAAGATAAAAAAAATTTATGCTGAAAATACAGGAGTATATACCAGGATGAAGTTTGGGGTTATTAAAACTAGTAGGCAATTTCCCCAAAACAATTCAATCCTCTCATCATTCTCTTCAATTCTGAACCTAATTCATTTTTAATTCATAATGCCTGTTCCAAATAAATGTACTGACTTATTAACTATATGGACTAGTCATCCAACTACAAGAGAGTTCTTTGTTTCCCAAATATGTTCAACACTGTTACAGATAATATTTCATGAAAGGTTCAGTTTTCCTGTGATTTTGTATTGATAGCATCAGGCCCCCAAGCAATATAGGATCTTAAAGGTCCTATTAATTAAATTAATTAAAATTTTAAAAATTAAAAGCCACATTTAAACAAAAGGGATGGTCAATAAAAGAAAAATTAGATGGATAAAAAATTCTGTCCATTCTTTCTCTACCGAAAAGATCTACAAATATCTGGCTCATGTAAAATAAAAAAAATAATTTGTCTCCATGGTTACTTTTAAATATAATGTGCAGCAACATAAAATTATAGAATAAATAATGTTTAACTACTTCTATAATGGTCTGTCCATCAAATTATTGAAGATCATGAAAGCTGTCAATTTTGTAATACTGTCACGTACTTTTTAAAAAAAGATATATGTGAAAGGCATTTAGTTAGACACATAACATATGCAGGCAATGAAAAATAAAGATTGCTTCCGTATGGAATTTTCAATACTAAACTGTCTTCAAAAAGATATCTCAAATGCAATAGATTAGGATCATTTTACAGGCAGGCTGGTAGCATTTGGATTTGGAACAGAAACAACCAAATGTTTATTAAAGTGACTACATTATAGCCATCATAATTTGCACTGGGGATTCCAAAATGTTGATGTACAAAATTCTGTGCTTACTGCTTGAAGCAGCGAAATGAGAATTAGATTAATTAGGTTGGAACTCATAAAATTACAAATCTGCATAGTCTTTTTATGAAAAAAATGTAAGTGATCAGTGTGATGGTCTGCAGGTTCTCAAAAAACATCCAAGATTTAATTTTTAGTAGCTGAATCAAATTATTTTCCAGAGGTTTATTTTCTTGAAAATTAGCTTCTCCAGACTCACTCTGAAAAGCTTGTAAACATTTTTCCCCTTCACCTCTTTGATTTGGGAATGATAAACAAGTATGCAAGTATTCTGATATTTTAAAAGGTAAAAATCAGGTCCTTGATCAAACAAAAAAAATTCATTTACCTAGAACTGACAGTTAACTAAAGAATATATATTGTGCCTTTATTACAAAGCCTTAGATATTGTTTAAAAACATCAAAAACTCTATGAAAAAGTAAAAATTAATCTTTCATTCAGGAAGCAAAGATTTTTGAGTTTGTCAGTTCTATCTAAATTGTTCATTCCATTGTTCCAGAGGAAGAAGACTATCACTCTTGTAAATATAGATGCAAAATTTCCTGAAGCCCAATGTTTCCATGGTGCTGTCTTTAATCATGGACATTGTCTAAAAATTCTAGTCTGGGATTTAGCAAATTACACAAGTAATTGTTGTCAACAGACAGAGCTTAATTTCTAGTATAGTGATGACACACCAATTTGCCTAAGGCAAAACTGAACATGGAAGCCCTTCATAAAATCCTGGGTGGCTTATTATTCCTAAAACCTTTACAGTTTACTGACATAATTCTGGGTAACATGAGTGAGCACTAGAAATTCAGTTTCAGCAGACCCACAAAAATCTTAAAAACACTGATTGCTTGGGAATTCTGTGAAGTTGCCATGATTAAAGAAGTATACACAACTCAACAAAGAGACTTAAAGAAGTTGTTTTTAGATTTTTTTTTGTTTTTTTCCTAGGAAAGTAGATATTATAGTGGTCAGAGTGATGAGTAGTATGATTCCATGAAGCTAAAGTAGAGATAGAGGGAGAAACAAAGAACAGAGTAATTAGTATGTTTTCATTTGTATGTGGGTTTATCTTCCCAGGCCTAAATCACATACTTCTTTCTCTAGATCTTATATTTGTTACAATTTCAAGAAATAAAAACTCTTGACATTGGAATCTGACTAGCTTGAAAATATAACTCACAGAGAATGAATAATAATATATTGTTCAAAATATGTAACTTTTAATATTGAGATCACCATGTGTAAAGAACAGTACTAATGGAGAGAAGGGATGGGAGTTAAAAAAAAATTATAGGACCAAGCAGGGTTGAAAATGATAGCAATCTAGTCAACTTCTCTCAATAACTTTCTCCCAAAAAAAAATGTTTTTAAAATGGTAAAATCAATTTTGATGGGTCACAAGTAAGAAAATGTTAGGATAAGACACTTTCCTGCCCAAGACAATTTAGGAGGTTGGCAGAAGAGGTCTGTAACAGCAGTTGGGGCTGACCAGGGGAAGACATAGATATACCACCAGCTGTGGACCCTTGAAGAAGCTGAGATAACAGCAGAAGCAGCTTTGGGACCTCTTGGTCTAGAGATGGTAAGAGGGTCAGACAACTGGTCAGAAGGAGATTACAAAGGACTCTGACAACACTATGCACAGGGTCTGGTATTGCTTGACAACTGTATCCCCATATGCAGTTTGGGGTGGCAGTTCCAGGGAAGAGAGGAGTGCTTGCAATCTGTCACAATGGTGTAATGGCCCAATTTTCTGAGTTTCTAGGGAAGAGGGGAAGATCACCAGTGCATATAGTTATATGGAAGTAAGAGCCTTTAATGGAAAGAAGAAAGAAAGAAAGAAAGAAAGAAAGAAAGAAAGAAAGAAAGAAAGAAAGAAAGAAAGAAAGAAAGAAAGAAAGAAAGAAAGAAAG
>NC_058134.1:165254223-165288456 GCF_016433145.1 Gracilinanus agilis
GAAAGAAAGAAAGAAGGAAGGAAGGAAGGAAGGAAGGAAGGAAGGAAGGAAGGAAGGAAGGAAGGAAGGAAGGAAGGAAGGAAGGAAGGAAGAAATTATAGTATAGGAAAGTAGTGACCATATTGCTACCCAGAATTCACAAACTTGGAAGCATAAAAAGTTTATCAAACTTCTGAAAACAGCTTCATGAAGAATCCTGAATCTCAGGACAATGCATCCCCACACACAAATGAACAGAAGCCAATTTTAAGATAAAGTTCAGGGAGAAATATTAGGCTGGAGAAATGAGCACATACACAAAAACACACGGACTCACACACACTAAAATGGATGATATGGTGGCAGAGAAGATCATGATAGACTCGAGAGAACACAACAGCATGCAAACAGCTACAGTCAATATTTTAAAGAAAAAATGGATATAAGCCCAGCAAAAATTCCTTGAAGAGTTACAGAAATAAAATTGACAGAGGAAAAATTGGGAAAATTAATGAGAATCATGCAAGAAAATAATGGAAAGGGAATTAACAGCTTAATAGAAAAGACAAAGATGTAGAAAAAATTAACTTAAAAACATAATTGGCCAAAAGGAAAAAAATGCACAAAAATCCACTAAAGAACTCCTTAAAAAGCAGACACTCAAAGATAAAAAAGAAGTACAAAAGCTCACCAAAGAAAATAATTCCTTAAAAATTTGATTTTGTCATGTGGAAGATTCATGAGACATCAAGAAATAATTAAAGTAAAAAATATTAAAAAAAGAAGATGATGTGAAATAATTGGAATATATATAGTACCTCTTTTGATGGAGGCAAACAATTAGAAACTTAAAAGATGTTCATCAAATGAAGAATAGGAGGAAAAGATGTTCATGAAATGAGGATTTCACATAGAGGCAAAAAAAAAAAATCATAGGACTGAAACTAAGTTTGAGAGACAAGACCACACCTAAACAACTCCAGAAATGGCAATCTTATGCTTTAAAAGTAAAAATAGGAAAATTCTTCAAAATACAAGTTGAAAAAATCAAATTCCAATCCTTCCAAGTCAAGGGCATAATTGATTTTTGTTTTAAATGAAAGGGTAAGAAAGGAATATATATGCTGGAGGAATGGGGAAAAGTGGAAGGGAGAGGAACATTTATCTCACAAGAGAAGAATTATCTCATAAAAGAGACAACCAAAGAAGGTTTACAGTGGAGAAGGGGCTTCTGGAAAACACTTGAACCTCACTCTCATGAGAATTGATTCAAAAAGAGAAGAATATTTATACACTATATACACATATCCAGTAGAGTATAGAAATCATTCTTACCCAAACTGGAAGTAGAAAAAAGATGAGAAAAGGGGAGGGGTGATAAAAGAGAGGACAGATTAAGTGAGGCAATGGTCAGAAGGAAAATAGACTTTTGAAGAGAAAGTAGATGAAAAGAGAGAAAGAAGGCTAAACAGAAAAAATTGAGAGGGAAATACATAGTTAATAGTCATAACTGTGAATGTAAATGGGATGAACTCACCCATAAAACAGAAGCAGAATGAATTAGAAACTAGAATCAAACAATATGTTCTTTATAAGAAACACACTCAAAACAGAAAGATATATGCAGAGTTAAAATAAGGGACTGGAGCAGAATCTATTACATTTCAGCTGAAATTAAAAAAGACAAGGAGTGGATAGCAATCATGATCTTGGACAAAACAAAATCAAAAATAGATCTAATTTAAAACGATAATCAGTGAAACTATATTTTGCTAAATGATACCATACACTATGAAGTAATTTGAAAAATTTTGCTGCAAATTTCTTGGATAAGGGTCTGTTTTCTCAAATATTTAGGGAACTGAACCAAGTTTATAAAAATGAGGGTCACTCCCCACTTGATAAATGGTCAAAGGATATGAACAGGCATTTTTCATTAAAAAAAATCAAAGCTACCTATTGTCATAGAGGAAAAGATGTTCCAAATCACTCTTGATTAGAGAAATACAAATTAAAACAGTTCTGAGATAGCATCTTACACCTATTAGTTTATTTAACAGGACAGAAAAGGTACATAACAAATAGAAATACTAATGCATTTTAGTAGAATTGTGAACTGGTCCAGCCATTCTGAAGAACAATGTGAAACTATGCCTGAAGAGCAATGAAACTTGCATACCTTTACAACTACTATGTCTATATCCAAAAGAGATAAAAGGAAAAGAATCTATTTATATGTACAAAAAAACTGACATCATAATCCATTCAATTCCAGTATCTAATAACTCTTCCTGTCTTAAACTAACATAAGGATCAGAAGTCACAAGGATCAATAATTGAGAAGGTTTCTTAGGGTCCTCCTCACCTCTCTTTAAAATCAATATCTTTTAATTTTCTTTATAACACTGCATTCTACCAGATATTACTACATCTACCTACATATTGATTTAACAAGGATTATGTCTCACGGAATGTAGGGTTTAAATAAATGTTTGTTGATCATGACCTCCTGAAGAAGTCCTTTGTCTTCTGTTAAATCCATATATATACTTCCTATATAGGATATATATATATATCCTTACTCTTACATATATATGCATATATATACATATATACCCACACACATATATGTATGCATGTATATGTAGGCATGTATTTTTTAAACCCTTACTTTCCATCTTAGAATCAATACTATGTATTGGTTCTAAGGCAGAAGAATTCTTTAATCCTTTTAATTTGTTTCCAGAATAGTTTAACTAATAATAAAATAATTAAAATAAATTTAATTTAATTAAAACTCAAATTTAACTTTTATTCCTATTTGTAATAATTTGGAACAAACTTGTTAACTGTAACTATTCTTTTAGAGAACTTTTTTGCTCATGTCCTACAATTATTTTTCCATTAAGATTGGCATCCTTTCCATTTTCGTTACAAATGACAATATAAGTCAATACTAGGGGCAACCTACTTTCTTTTTATAATAAATTTTTATTTAATTTATTAATTTATAACATTTCTCCATGGTTATAGGATTCATATTCTATCCCTCCTCTCCTCCAACCCCTCCCATTGCCCACACACAATTCCACTGGGTTTTACATGTGTCATTGATCAAGACCAATTTCCATATTATTGATATTTGCATTAAGGTGTTCATTTTGAGTCAATATCCCTAATTATATCCCCCTCCACCCATGTGATTGGGCAGTTGTTTTTCTTCTGTGTTTCTATTCCCACAGTTCTTCCTCTGAATGAGAATAGCTTTCTTTCTCATAATTCCCTCAGAGTTAATCATTGCAGTGTTGCTAGTAGAGAAGTCTATTACGCAATCTATTTTCTTAATCTATGTTTGGATAGTTTCTCATTCATTCCAGCAAAGCAAGAATATTTTTGTTTGTAAATTATAGGTGAGGATTGAGTCTACAGTTCAGTTTTCCTCATTTTAAAAAAATTTAAGTAAAATAGGCCAAAAAGTGCCTAAATAATATGGGAAAAGTTCCAGTTTTTCTTTTATATAACAGCTTAAATCCCGATTCAGAACAACTAAGATTAAATGTCGATTATAATGCCCAAATTCCATCTTTTTTTAGAGGCTATCCATTTTGAGAGAGATCTAACATCATATCACCTCATCTGTTGAGACATTCTGTGATCAAATTTATATATAATCACATATGTGATTATATATGGTTTATGAAGTATGTGACCAAAGTCCTTGTATTTCTTTGAATCTATTTCTGTTTCACAGTTTCCACCTTGATACAGGACCTTAACATTTCATACCAGAACTGTATCAACAGCCTTCTGGTTCATCTCTTTAGCTCGTCTCTTCATTCTAATCTATCCATCCTTCATTTAGATATTCAAATAATTTTCCTAAAGTACAAGTATGATGATGTCACTTTCCACTCCTTCCCAAAAATATTCAGTGTCTTACTATCATCTAGAAGAATAAATATAAAATCCTATGTGTCTATTATCATTCCATTCTTCTTATAATTTACTAAATGCCACACAAACTAGTTACAATGAAATTCCTACAAAATGACTCTTTATTTCCTGTCTGCTTGTATATATAGCAGAAGTCTCCCAGGTCTAAAATTCTCTGGTTTTTCTATTCCTTTTTAAATTCAGTTTAACTCTCACCTTCAGCTCTTCTCTCAGTCACTGCTTCCTTCTCCATTGCTAGTGCCTCCACTCCAAAATTACTTCTATTTTTACTGACTATATTTGTATGTATCAATATCAAGTCAACAAGACACGAAGCTTTCATTAAACACTCAATGTATGTCAGGCACTGTGCCAAGAGTTGGGAATATCAATACAAAAAGAAAGAAATATTGTCCCTGTCTTCAATTAACTTCAATTCTGATAGGGTAGACAACACATACAAAGGAAACTGAAAAGAAGTAGAAGGAGGAGAGATTAAAATATTTAGCATTTTGACATTGTAGGAAATGTTTGGAGCATCTAGAGTAGCTTATAGAAGAATAAATGTTTAGACTCGGAGTCTTTAAAATGGAAATTCTATGAGGAAACACCCAATCAAAGGTAAAGGTTATGAACATCTAAGAACCTTGTTTTTTATTTTCCAGATAAAGAAATTGGGTCCATTCATTGTAAACTCCCTCTTCTCTCTTCTTCTTTATCTCCTATTACTCTAGTGCCTTGTGCCACTTTCTCCAATCCCTCTAACTGGCAACCTAAGAGTTATTCTGGATTCCTTATTATTGCCTACCATCCCTATTGCTCAGTGTTGTGATAAGAATTTATTTGGTTTTCATTAAGAACAGGTTTCAGGTAAGAGAAAGGGCTTATACACTTTTATGCTGTCCCCTTTAAGAGAGAAGACACACAGAATTTGCTTAAGAGACCTAGGATAAAAGAGAGGCAATTGGAGAGTTTTGGGCCACTCTCTTGGACTTCCTCGAGACAGCATGTGGCTGGGTCTATTCTCTGATAGATAAAGAAGATTTTAGTGACTTTAGATACTACTTATTTGAGTTGATATATACACTGAACAGATAGTGTTTGCTGAGAGCTTTTTTCCTCTTCACCAGAGAGGAAACTGAAGAGCAGTTTTTGTGAACTGAGGTGATGGTTTGGATTGGAGTGAAGGGAGACTATGAGAGGCCTGCTTCTTCTCTGACTTGTGAAGAGAGAGAGAAACTGCTTCAACTTCTCTCTCAGGTTTAAACATTTTACTTTAGGAGTTTACTATATATTTAAAGTTCGTCCTTTTAGCGTATCTTAATAAGATAGAAGCTAATTTTTTAGTCAGAGAGCATAGATCGGTGCCTGTCCACCTTGTCAGACAAGGAAGACAAAGAAGAAGCTCCATGAGGAGCAGTTTGTAGGGATTGTTTTATTTAGAAATCTCAGTGTTAGGTTTAAGAAATTCCTATCCTATTCCTAAATCCTGTCTCCTGTCCCTGCCTCTCCTCACAGAAATAAAGAAGAGTTGGATCAAACTGCTTCTTGCCATCTATCCACCGCCGATGTATCAGTTTAACCACTGATAACTTTATTATACTTGTATCAGCTTGGCCCATACCAGATTTAGTTTACTTATAACATCACTAACCCTAGGTTGTTGCCAAGGCCTACTGATTTCATCTTTGTAATATCCCCAAGAATACATCCCTTTCCCTCTGTGGCAATTCTACCACTCTAGTACAGGCCTTCAATAACTCAGGCCTGGATAACCAGCTGGTGAATCTGCCTGCTTCAAGTCTCTCCCCACTCAACTCCTTTGTCTTTTTAGCCTCTAAAGCAGTGATTCCCAAAGTGGGTACCACTGCCCCCTGGTGGGTACTGCAGCAATCCAGGAGAGCAGTGATGGCCACAGGTGCATTTATCTTTCCTATTAATTGCTATTAAAATTTAAAAATAATTAATTTCAAGGGGGCTAAGTAATATTTTTTTCTGGAAAGGGTGCGGTAGGCCAAAAAAGTTTGGGAACCACTGCTCTAAAGTGATTTTTCTAAAACACAAGACTAATTATGTCACCCTGCCCTCACTCAATAAACTCTAATTACTATCTTTTGTTTCCCAGGGCAAATAGAAAGTCCTTTGTTTATCTTTCAAAGCCTTTCATAATCTATATGCCCTTTCCCCTTTTCAATCTCTTTGTATACCTTTCTCCTTGACATTGGTCTCCTGCTGTTCCACAAACAAGAAATTCCTCTCTCAGTTTTGGACCCTCATATCAAGAATGTTCTCCCTCCTCTGTTCTAAATACAGACCTCTCTAGCTTCCTTTACATTCCAACTAAAATCCCACCTACAGGAAGCATTCTCTAAACCCTCTTGATTCCAGTGTTTTCTCTATGCTAATTATTTCCTATTTATCTTCTAGATCAATTGATTTTTACATACTTGTTAGCAAGTTGTGTACTCCATTAGATTATAAACTCCTTGAGGACAAGGGTTTTCTTTTGACTCTCTTTGGAACTTAGTACACTGTGTGGTACATATTAAGTCATTAATATATATTAAACAAAATTGAGGGGATGTTTCCTATATAAGAATGAGTGAAGAATTTTCACTGCAAAAGAATGTAGGTAAATAAAGTTAATAACAATCTCTTTAAAACATATTTTAAAAATACTATACATTTTAAAATTAACCTGAATTATTAATATATTTCACCATATTTTGGTTTTGTATAAGGTATTTTAAAAGATATATCTTTCCAGATTATAATCCATATTCTTCCCCTCACTCTTACCTTTCCCTCCTCCCCAAGACAGCAGGCAATATGATATAAGTTGTACATGTGCTCTCATACCATACATTATTCTATATTTGTCATGTTGTTAAAGAAGATACATATCACCTACAATAGAAAAAAGTCCATGGAGGAAATAAAGTAAACAATGGCGTGCTTCAATCTACATTTAGTTTCCTTCCATTCTTTCTATGGAAGTTGATAGTTGTTTTCATCATAAGACCCTTAGAATTGTCCTGGAACATAGCAGAGCTCATAATAGTTAAGTTCTTCACAGATGATCATCTTAGTTTATTGCTATTACTATATATGACATTTTCCTGGTTGTTCTCACTTCACTTTGCATCACTTCTTGTAAGTGTTTCCAGTTTTATTTTAATTGTCTTGTTCTCCATTTCTTATGGCATTATAGCATTTCATTACAATGATATACAATAACGTGTTCAGCCATTTCCCAATTGAGGAACATTCTGTCAGTTTCCAGTTTTTAGCCGCCACAAAAAGAGCTGCTAAAAATAATTTTGTACAAGAAGGTCTTTTTACATATATTTTTAAAATAAGTTTTATTTTTCCAGATTGTATATCAAAACAATTTCTTAATATTCATTTTCTGATATTTTGAAATCCATGTTTCCTGTCCCCTTCCCCCCCCCTTCCCTAAGACAGTGGGTAATATAATATATATTATACATATATTGACATGTAATACATATTTCCATGTTCATCATGTTGGGAAGGAAGACATATATTGCTTACACTAGAGAAAAAGACATCCGTCGCTTTAAGTCTAGACAACATGTAATGATATTTTGCACAACAATATGAAAGCAAGATGATGGACAGTTACCTAATTAGAGCATAGAATGAACTGAGCCTGGCAGGAGTTGGCATGTGCCAGGACCAGAACAGTTGAAGGTCAGGAATATAAGGAAGGAGTTGAACTGGGAGATCCATCTCAATCTGAGATTAGATTTGGGGAAATGGGAAGTTGTGGTAACGAGGGTAGGCCATATGTCAACTTGAGTTAGCAGCAACCTGCTCCAACCAATTTCACAGTCCCAGATCCTGTGTTACCCTTATACTGAATAACTTGATCCTGATTTATTCTCCAAGAAGAAGCAACAACATCTAACAGCAAAATAACCCGATTTGGGTTGAACCCAGTCTGGTGCAGCCAGACTGGCAACTGGCAATTAGCAATTGACAACTGACAATCCTGACTACGATAATTCAAGTATCATCTTTATCATTAGCTTAGGTTAAGGACTTCCTGTTTCCCTCCTTCCCAGTCATTACCCTGCTTCCCCTCCTAAGCCTGATAACATTAAATCTTTCAACTTACCTAGATTTGGTGTCAACTCTATCTTTGGGCTTAGTGATTATATCCCAGGGACATTTGAGGGAAAGGAGAATAATATCAGTCATAGAAAGATATAATCCGCAGTCAATTTTAGCATCCTTTCTAGGCCAGAATAGTCAATTAAAAGTAGCTGTACAGGGGGCAGCTGGGTAGCTCAGTGGATTGAGAACCAGGCCTAGGTTCAAATCTGGCCTCAGGCACTTCCCAGCTGCGTGACTCTGGGCAAGTCACTTGATCCCTATTGCCTACCCTTACCAATCTTCTGCCTTGGAGCCAATACAGAGAATTGACTCCAAGATGGAAGGTAAGGGTTTTTAAAAAAAAAAAAAAATTTAAAAAGAGAAATATTACATTTCAATCATTTTTTAGGTTTATTCATTGACAATTTATTCTTTATTGGTTTCTAAATTTTTACTCTTAGGAAAAAGTAATGCAATTCTTTGAACCAGAGTTGTTACCTATGTTATCATAAAGAAAAACTCAAACTAAGTACACAAACAGTAAGACCAACTTATATGAGACATTTACACTGAGATAATTTGATATTCAAAAGATTATGACAGAAGTTGCTGAACTAGAAATGACTCTAAATTTTGATTAAATTTCAGAGCAGCCTATAGCAATATTTTTAATTTGTATGGCTGAGCCTCCCCACTCTTTGGGGGGATATCAAACTTATTTAATAGAGGGAGAAAACTTAGAGGAGAGAATGGCTTTTTTCTATTCACATCCTTGAAAAGCATAGGCACATTTAATCAATGACCACTTATCAAGCATGTACTATATACAAACCATTATCTTGGACATAAGCAGAAATGACAAATTACCTTCTTTCATGGAGTTTAAAACATAGCCAGAATGATATGACACACACATACATTCACACATATGCAATAAGTTGGGACATAGTGGACAAAGGGCTGCCCTTGGAGTGAAAAAGGGTTGGTTCAAGTTCTACCTCCAACAACTAGCACTTATACATCTATGAACAAGTTAATAAACCCATTAATGATTCCAAGAAATTGTAAGCCACAGATGGGGTAAGGTACACATTTTCATTAGCAGAGGAAATTTTAACATTGGAAGTTGCTTCTCCTGGTTATAGTATCATAGAATTAGGACCCTCCCACCCTATGAAAAAAAGCTTTTCAATAATTATCATTTTAAGTTGAATCTGATGAAATCAGAGAGTACAAAGAGCTATGTGATGTCAAAGGAAAACCATAATAATTTCTGATCAGGAGTCAGGAATTCATGAAATATTTGGCATTTGAGGTTGGCCTTAAAATATGGGAAGGATATTTTAAGAGAAAGTAAGACTGGCATCAGAAGCATAGGGAAAGATATAAGGAAAGGGGAAGAAAAGAATAGCACTAGATCTTTACAAGGGACAGCAAACATCCTAGTTTTACTGCACAAAGTACAAGTGGCAGAAAGTAGCATGATAGAAGGCCAAAAAGGTAAAAAGGTGCCAGTTTATGAAGGATCACAAATGCTCAACCACAAGATTGATTATTGGTAGATATATTATTTGTGAGAGGATGGGATGGTGACAAGCTCTTTAAAAAAGATATATGCTGAATCTGAAGGCATCAATGAAAAGAGAAAGGCTCATAGAAAAATTTCTCTGTGAGTAATTTCAGTAGGAAAAAAATATTTACAAATGACTGGAAATCTATTGGTCTTATAGCAACCACCACTATTAATTTTCTGTTTAACAGATGTAATCGCTAGCTCCTTTCCTCTCCCCCACAATGTGTGGTCTGACTTGAATAATCCCCCTGAAATACTGATGCAGTTTAGTTGAGATCCTCTGACCCATTCTGATGTGCTACAATTACTTTGGTTCAGCATTAAAGGGCTTGGAATGTTGGATGATGAAAGAATTCTTGGTAACTCACATTGGCAACAGATTTAGAGCTTTACATCATACATAGATTGGCAACTGAACCAGGTAGAATTAGCTGCCCACCCACTAACTTTTGAGGAGGGCACCCAAGACAGTCATTTCTTAATTTCCTATCACTAACATGCATTCCTCTGGACTTTCATCACACCTTTGGGAATCTTTTGTTTCCTACAGGATCATAGCTACTCTGAAACTCATGGCTCCCCATGATCTTCCTGCCCCTGGGGCTCCTTCTTTCTGCTGAATGGAAAGGGTGGAGGGTAAATAGGAAGAACTCCTCTGAGTTCCTCCATTTAAAGAGGACAGCCATTGTATCCATCTCATTTCCCATTTGATTCTTTTTACATGCTGTTTTCCTATATTAGATTTTGAGCTTCTTGAGGGCAGGGACCAGCTTTTGCCTTTCTTTGATCCTCAGTGCCTAGTAATATGATTCTTGATTATGTTCTTAATTAAGTGTCTCTAAACTGATAAAGAAACAATTTCCACTCTCATATTTTGTCTGTTAATTATTTGGAGATGCTGGCTTTCTTTATTTTCCCTAAGTCCTCTAGGGAATACACTGAGACTAAAGAAAGAATTATTTGGGATAAAATTGCAGTATTGGAACTGGGACAGTATCCAGCATTGAATGCTGATTATATCATCTTAGGAATGAAGACTAGAACTGAACTCAATATGTAAAAGCATCCGATGTCCATTATCTTGATGGATTAAGCACTACTTCAGAAATTTAGAAGGTCAATAGTAAGTAATGGTTTCAATACAGTAGCTCATATGGTTGAGTTGGCAACGAGCCCAAAGTCAAATTTCAGCATCAGAAGAGCAAGCTGTGGCATATTGTGCCACTTTCAAGCAATATCTTTATCAAACAATATACATTATTAAGTGCCTACTATTTGACAGGCATATGTTAAACTCTGAGGGAAAAAAAGATGCCAAAGAGGATGATTTTTGCCCTCAAGGAGCTCATAATATAATGATGGAGACAATATGCAAACACATATATACAAACAAGGTATATATAGGATAAATAAATGATTAACAGAAGACAATTGAGAAGTGTTGGGAAAAGCTTCCTATAGAAGATGGGATTTTACTTGGGAATTAAGAAAGCTAATAGGTAGAATTGAGGAGGAAAAACATTCCAGGAATTAAGGACAGCCAGAAAAAATGCCCAGAACAAAGATATGGATTATCTCTCGTATGTGGAATTATGAGGCCAGTGTCAGAGAATAATGTGTAAGTAGACTAAAGGTAGGATGTTGCTAGATAATGAAAGGCTTTGAAGGCCAAACCAAGGATTTTTTTTTTGGTCCTGGAGATGATAGGGAACCAATGGATTTTATTCAGTAGATAATATGCTCGCACTTGCACTTTAGGAAAATCGCTTTAGTTGGTGAATGGAAAATAGATTGGGAATGGGGAGAGAAATAAAGCAGGCAGATCCACCAGCAAAAAACAGCAAATAGTCCAGGTGTGAGGTGATGAAGGCCTACACTAGACTGATGGCAGGGTCAGAGGAAAGAATGTGATATATTCATGGCATGTTCTAAATATTAAAACAGTAAGTTTTGACCAGATTGGATATGAGAGGTGAGAAGAGTTAGTATGGATTCAAGGATAATTTCTAAGTTGTGAGTCTGAAGCAATACTATTGTTGTCTTATAATATCACAGGGAAGTTAGAAGGAGGTGAGGAGTTCAGGGTGAAAGATAATGAAATTTTTCATGTTGAGTTTAAGATATCTACTGGACATCCACTTGGAGGTGTCTAAAATATAGTTGGAAATGTGAAATTAGTGGTCAGCCAAGAGATTGGGGTAGGACAGTTAGCTGTGAGAATAGCATAGGGATGTTAATTGAATTCATGGAAACTGATTTACTCACCAAGTGACATATTATGTATAAGAAAAAAGGCCCAGGGAAAAAACTTGTTGGGACACCTATGGTTAGAGGGCATGATGTGGAAGAGGACTTGGCAAAAGAAACAGAGAAGGAGCAATCAGGTAGGAGAAACAGGAGAGAGACCCTCATGCAGAGAAGAGAGAATCAAGAGAGAAAAAGTGATTAAAAGTATCAAAGACTGCAGATAAATCAAGAAGGAGGGGGATGGAGAAAAGAACATTGAATCTGGCAACTAAGAGGTCACTTATCTTTGGAAGGAGCAGTTTTGATGGAATTTCAAGATTGGAAGGCAGTTCATAAAGAGGTAAGACTAGAGTGAGTTGAGACAAAGTAGAAAAATCTTAACTGATTTTTGACGTATTGGGAATGGTAATTTTCATGAGTAGAATGAATATCACACTTGATACTCTCTTCTGTTTGCATGAGCGTACGCTCTCCTGTTTCTCCTATCTGACTTCTCTGTGCTTTTGCTAAGCCGTCTTCCATATCATACCTTTTAACCATAGGTTAAAGTTTTCTCCTGGGCCCATTTCTCTTCTCTCTCTGTGAACTTAACTTGGCGAGTCCATCACCTCCCACAGATTCACTTCTAACCTTCACTTCTGGCTCTGGTACTAATTATGAAAATTGGGCAGTGAAAAAATTCTCTACGCCTCACTCAAATATTTCATTTATAAAATAATGATAGCAGAACCTAATTCATTACTAATGTAAAGGTAAAGAATTTTGTCTATATTAAAAGACTCATGAGAAAAAAACAAAAGAAAAGTATTCACCACTGGCAAAATTATGTAACAGGTAAATTATCCCTTTGGCTTTATTCTACTTTCTTTTTCTATTTGTGTCTAATTCACTGAATTCTCCCTGCTGTCATATATTCAGAGTGATTTCACTCAGACTTATCTCTAACATTTAGTGCCTTCTGTCCCACCTTTCTCAAATAAAACTTATCCTGTCCTGTTTGGCATTGGTTAAAGTTTCTAAACTTAGCTAGTTGTCATAGAAGAATGCTTAGTGGCCAAAGCAGTTTTTATTTTCCCTTAGGACATTTATATATTATTAACACTTGTCTCATGAAGACTTAATACCATAACTCAAGAGAATTCACTTAAATATAGAATTTTATAACTAGTCTTTGGGGAATATTTGCATATTATTAATTATTATTACTTATTCATATTAGCATCTGTGTTTTCATGCAGAGCTCTATAATATCTTGTCACTGTGTATGATTTTTGTCCATGTATTCCCATAAATCCTCATTTCTATCAATATTTTTGTCCATGTGTGTTTTTCCTCCAAATATATTTTTAATATATAAATAAATTTTTACTAGGTAATCAAAAATACTTATTTATTTTTCCCCACCCAAAGCTAATATCTGTATTTTCAAAATTCTATGCAATTAAAAGTTATTTAATGGGTATTAATTTTATTTATACATATATAGTTGATGATTTTAAGTCCTTTTCTATCATGTTGGCACTACTTATTGCCTACAAATAGTAGGCTCTAAAAGATGGAGAGAAAGTAATATTTTTTTGCTTTGGTTGAAATTGATGATGAATTTTTTGTTTTGTTTTGCTTGGCAGAGAAACAGTAATTTTAGTATATTGCACCCTGATTAACTTAGGAGCAAGAAACTACCAATGTGGAAATACCTACATTGATATTCATCTAAACTAGTGTGCCTAAGACTCAGAATTTGAATGTGGGTTTTCCTGACTCAAAGGCAATATGATGCTCCTCAATCCATTTCCAGTGAATATCATAGTATATTCATATTGAATATTTGTTGAAAATTAAATTTTAAATGGCTTAAGCAAAGAAAAATTGGAATTTTATTTTGAATTCAATTATTATTTTTTTCTTTTAAAAAAAAAAACAACACCTTAACTTCCATCTTAGAATCAATAATGTGTATCAGTTCCAAGGCAGAAGAATAGGAAGGGCTATACAATGGGAGCTACATTAACTTGCCTAGGGTCACATAGCTAGGAACTATATGAGGCCATATTTGAACAAAGAAACTTTCATTTCTAGCCCTGGCTCTCAATGCACTGAGCCACCTAGTTGCCCCCAAGTTCCATTAATTTTCATGGGACAGTTTCATTTACTATACTCAAAATTCTGATAGAATTTATTATATTATAGCCTAGTCAGTGAACATAAAAATTTATTTTCAGATATTTGTGTGGCAAACCTAAAGTTTATTGTGCCAATACTCTATTTTTTATATAAGCCTCAGAATACATAAATAGAGAGTAACTCCATATGTTTCTGGTTCATTTATACTTGTCATTTTGGTTTTTTTCCCTGAGAATTAGGCCAATTTTTGCCAGCTATTAATGAATTCCAGAAAAAGAAAAAGAAAAAACCTTGAAATCAGCAGATATAAAACTTGTCAACTGATATTATCTGCCCATGGACTTTGAGATAATCAATGTCTTTTAACTCTTTAGAAGAAAAATTGCTATTTTTCTTTTCACATAAACGGGTTCACTAACTACCTTCTGAAGATTAAATAATGAGCACTGCTTCATAATTCATATGAATTCCTGAAAGAACTGCTTAAGTATAATTTATATAATTAATTCAACCTTGTAAATGAAGAAATGCAGAGACTAATTTTCTTGATGGAACTTCTGCTATATTAGATGATTAGTCCAAGTTTGATGCATTGCTTGCTAGGAAAACAAAATTAAACAAAACAAAAGGAAGCCCTGCATAAGAGGGAAGACCTCTTCTTCTTCAATTTCTCATACTTCTTGCCAAACACCAGCACCATGATATTTGACAAATTAACAAACGTCATTGATTGAATTGAAAAGAACTGAGAAAAATAGAAATGTTAACACAAAATAATATGATTAGTATTTTTTCTAGAGCATCCTAAGAAGAGGGTTTCCAGGGGAAATATGGCATTTAAAAAAAATAGAAGATTTCCAAGCATTTGTAAAGAAAAGATTAGAACTAAACAGAAAATTTGATGTCCAAATACAAAACTCAAGACAAACATGAAAAAGTAAACAAGAAAGAGGGGAAAAATGTTTTTAAGGACTTCAGTAAGGTCAAATTGTTTATATTCCTATATGGAAAAATAATATTTGTAACTCTCAAAAATAGTATTCACTGGCATAGTAGTTAGAATATTTATCATAAGTAGTGGTTGGGGTACTAAGTGATTTAAGATGATATAAAAAAAGAAAAGAAAAGGTAAGGAAATAGAAGATGGAATCAAGAGAAACTAGAAGGAATAAGAAAAATAGGATAATTTATACCACATAAAGAGGTGCATGGAAGGGGGAGAGGAAGAATACAATTATAAAAAGGAGAGGAAGAGAGTGCTATTAGGTAATACTTAAACCTTACACTCAATAGAATCAATTGTGAGAGGGAAGACCACCTAGATCCATCTGGGTATCAAAATCTAACTTACCCTATGGGGAAATTGAGAGGGGAAAACAAAGTTGGGGGAATGTGACGGGGAGTACCAAAAGAAATGGAAAGAGAGGAGGGAGGGAATTTAATAGACCATAAAAGAAAATAAGAGGGTAATAACCAGGGAGGGGATGGGAAGGGAAATGAAATAAGGGTGGGGAATATGGGGACTCATTAAAAGCAAAACATTGGTGTAGAAGAAAATACTGAAAGAAGGAAGGGCAAGACTACGAGAGGAAATCAAAATGATGGGGAATACATAGGTGGTAATCATAACTCTGAATGTGAATGGGATGAACTTATCCATAAAACAGAAGCAAATAGCAGAGTGGATTAGAAAGCAAAATCCAACCATATATTGTCTTGAAATACACATGAGGCAGGTAGGCACACACAGAGTAAAGGTAAAAGGCTGGATCAAAAGCTATTCAGCATCAACTGAGAAAAAGAAGGCAGGAGTAGAAATCATGATATCTGACAAAGCTAAAATAAAAATAAATCTAGTTTAAAAAGAGAAGGTAATTACATCCTGATAAAAGAAAGTATGGACAATGAGGAAAAATCAGTACTCAACATGTATGCACCAAATGGTATAGCATTCAAAATTTTAAAGGAGAATCTATTTGATCTTAAGGAGGAAATAGATAGAAAAACTATACTTGTGGGAGATCTGAACCTACCTCTATTAGATCTAGATAAATCAAACAAAAAAATAAATAAGAAAGAGGTAAGAGACATGAATGAAATCAGAAAAATAGGAGTTAATAGATATATGGAGAAAAATAAATAGGGATAAAAATGAATACACCTTCTTTGAAAAGAATGTACATCACATGTACATTCACAAAGACTGACCATGTACTAGGGCATAGAAACATGGCAAACAAATGCAAAAAAAGGAGAAATAATAAATGCAATCTTTTCAGATCATAATGCAATAAAAGTAATAATTAGCAAGGGTACATGGAGAGGCAAACCAAAAATTAATTAGAAATTAAATAACATGATTCTCCAAAATCAATTGATAATTTCATTGAAGAGAATGACAATGAAGAGACATCACACCAAAATCTATGGGAAGCAGCCTAAAGCAGTACTCAGGGGGAAATTTATATTCTTGACTACATATATTAACAAATTATGGAGGGCAGAGGTCAATGAATTGGGCATACAAATTAAAACTGTGGTATCTGTTGGTGCTGGAATACTACTGTGCTCAAAGGAATAATAAACTGGAGGAATTCCATGTGAACTGGAATGACCTCTAGGAACTGATGCAGCGTGAAAGGAGTAGAACCAGGAGAACATTGTACACAGTAATGTTTAATATGTTGTGTATTAAAGTAATATGAACTTATATTTTACTTCCTACCAGGTGACAAGTTTTCTGTAGGAATTTATGAGAAGTATTTCACTTTCTCTTATCCCAGTGATGGGCAAACTTTTTAAAGAGGGGGCCAAAGGAAAGGAAATGCTCATCTGTCAGTCTGTTTCTAAGGAAACTCTGAAGTTTCATTGTATTGTATCCTACTCATTGTATTCGTCAGATTAGGAATAATGTCTGTGCAGCAGTTAGAACATTTCAGGGGACCCCATCTGGCCTGCAGGCCATAGTTTGCCCATCACTGGGCAAACTTTTCCAATACTTTCCTATCATCTTGATCAACATTTCCACAAACTTTTCCTCTGTCCTCCATTCCTATTCAGCCCCATAACTTTAATTCTCTACTCATGACTTATCAAAACTATAAGCTAATAATAAGTCTGAAGGGGGAAGGGACCTTACTTACATCAGCATCAGAGGCCATTAGCACAACTAATAAAGCACTGACTGGACTGAAATATAAGAAAACTTGAAGTCTAAATCCAATCTCAAATACTTCCTAGTGCATGATCCTGAGCAAGTCACTTAACCTCTATCTGCTCGGTTTGCTCATTGAATAAAATGAGATAATAATGATAGCACCTGCATCCCAAGCTTATTGTCATGCTTGAATGAGATAAGGATAAATTCTGGCTAGCTGATAGTAGTAGTAGTAGTAGTAGTAGTAGTAGTAGTAGTAGTAGTAGTAGTAGTAACATCTGTACTACTAGTAGTTGTCATTGTAGTTATGTAGAGAACACAAAGGTTTAAGTCCTCTTTGCCTTGTTCCCCTCCCCTCTAGCTTTCTTGAGCCAGGTCAGGCTGGGAGTACACACTTGGGGAAAAGCAAATTTTGAGACAGGGAGACTGAGTCAAGCAAGGACATTCCCCAGGTGTCTGTCTGGCCACTGCTGGAAGAAATTCAAGGAGTTCCTGGAATTCTAAGAAGATAATAATTCCCAGAATCCATTTTGGTCACTGACTAGTTTCTTATGCTAGGTGGGCTTGACTTTCCCACAGGTAAAAACTATAACTTGTTTACTGTAGCGATTGGTAGGGGTTAGTTGGTTAGTGTGTGTGTGTGTGGATTAAAGATGGACTGCTGAACATCAGAAGAGTGAGTGCTTTCATTTCCCATTTAGCCATATTCCACCCCCATTCTTCAGAACCCCTGTGGCACTCCAAACCCCCTCCATTTCCCCCATTCCCTATATAGTTGTAGTAGTAGTAGTAGTAGTAGTAGTAGTAGTAGTAGTAGTAGTAGTAGTAGTAGTAGTAGTAGTAGTAGTAAAGTGGTGGTTGATGTAAATAATTAAGCAAGCATTAGAATAAAAATATAAGGGTATATCAAATGCTTTTTCCACTGGAAACCTGTTTCTTGATAAATTCTTTTAGACTGTTATCTTCAGACTGAAACCTATTATGACAGCAAAGAAAGTCAAATAGGAAAATATTAATAAAGTGCTACGAAAAACTCTGTGCTAATCTTACATATCATATTAAGGACCTTTGATTCCCTAGAAGTTACATAGAGGAAAATTATGCCATGAACTTCTAACTACAAAAAAATGTAGCTAATATTTGATATTTTAAAATATCAACACAATATTTAATATCCATTTCCTTATATTTTTCAATCCATGTTCTCTCTCTTCCTCTTACCTTCCCCAAAAAGTAAGTAACATGATTTAGGTTGTACATTTATTATCAGATAATATATATTTCCATGTTCATCATGTTATGACATATATATTCCTTACACTAGAGAAAAATTCATAAAGGAAATAATTTCAATTTGGTTTTGGAATTATTTGTTCATTCTATGGCTATGGATATTCTTTTTATTTTCTCTTGAATGTCTTAGAGTTGTCCTGGATTCTTGCTTTGTTGATAATAGCTACATCATTCAAAGTTGATCATCATACATTATTATTGTTTCTGTGTACAATGTTTTCTCTGTTCTTCTCACTTCATTTCACATCATTTCATGTAAATCCTCCCAGGTTTTCTTTTTTTAAATCTAATGCTTATTTTATCTTATTTTTTTTAATTCAGATATTTTATTTTCCCAATTATATATTATAATAATTTCCAACATATGTTTTCCAAAATTATATCTAAACTAGCTCCCTTCCTCCATTCCCACCCCACTTTTGGAGATGGTAAGCAATTTGATAATTATTATACATGGATTATCATGTAAAACATCCTTCCATCTTGGTCAGTGTTATAAGATAATACTCATAAAACCAAAATACCAAAGTAAACCGCTAAATAAACTAATGTGAAAGATTGTATGCTTTGATATGCATCTGTCTCCAATAGATCTTTCTCTCTAAGCATTCTTTGTCATAAATCCTTCAGAATTGTCTTGAATCACTTGGATCACTAATATGGCTGAAAGTAGTCAAGTCTTTCACAGTTCATCATTTCACAATATTGCTGTTATTATGTACAATATTTTCCTGGCTCTACTTTCTTCACTTGCATCAGTTCATGAAGATCTTTCTTACAGGTAACATTTATAAAAGCTCTTTACAACCCTTGATAGGAAAACTCTTCTTTTGGGGACATTCATTTCCCTGAGAACAAATTTGGTCTCAGATACTTGCTAGCAGCGTGATCCTGGGCAAATCATATAACTCTGTTTGCTCAACTACCTCATCAATAAAATGACCTGGAGAAGTAAATGGTAATTTTCTGTTGAGAAAACCCCATATGGGTTCAGATGGAGGCAGATTTGACTGAAATGAGCAAACTATAACAATTACAAACCTTAAAGCACGTTTTGATTTATCATTTCTTTCTCTGGAGATAGACATTCACAAGTTATTCTTCAAACATTTTATAGCTGTTTATTTATAGTTTATTTGGTTCTACTAATTTTACTTTTCTTAATTTCTTATATATTTTACTAATTAAAAAATAGAACCTGCTCTTCATTTTTACAGTGCAACAGTATTCCATCACAATCATATGCCACAACTTGTTCAGTTATTCCCCAACTGACGGTGTGTAAATAGAATTGTATGTCCTAGGACTATGTTCCCCTGAATTCCTTTACTTTTCCCAGAATTCCTTGAATTACGTTCCCCACGTTTAGTCCTTATGCTGTATTGATAAAATTGTGTGTGACCCCGCCTTCAGGCTCTCCTAATTTATCTCCACTACTCAAATTTCTTCCCTCTCCCCTCTCAACCTTTCTTCACAAAATAACCAAACTGATATCTTCATCTGTAAAAAGAGGGTTTGTGTTTAATTACTTCTGAGTTCCCTTCAAGTTTTAAACCTAGGATCTTAGGAACAAACTAAGAGGCAAATCCTACTGTGATTATTATCCTGATCTTACAAATGAGAAAATGAGAATTTTTAGGGCTTTGAAGTCCTTCTTAAACTTATATAGCTAGTAAATATCTGCTAGGAGATTTGAACCTAGACTTGCTGACCAGTCCAGCAAGCTATCTACTACACTGAACCCACTTTTCAATTATTCAACTCACCATACCAACCACCCACAGGGTCCACTAGGACATGAAGTAATAATTTAAACCTCTACTTATTTTTTGTATAAACCTGGGCAACCTAACAGTCTACTTATAAAGTGCCTAAGAGCGTATCTCAAGCAACATAACCAGATAGAAATGAAATAAGGAGATCTTATTACAACAAAGGATGGTAAATGAAGGCTTTGCTTTGGGTAGAAAGTAAATAGGTATAAAACGAGATGAAAAACAGCTGGAGGCTCAGAGTTATAAGTAGTCTGTACTTCCATACACCTTTAGGTGAGATGTTATTTCAACTAGATGTTAGTTTATTCCAGGATCCTTCAGGTGCATTGGCTAATAAGTAGCTCCAGAGCCACCATAAAACAATGTACCAAGAAAGAATGTGCTCAGCTGCCAAACTGAGTGCCCAAATTTCAAACAGTTTATTATGCCCACAATGACTTACAAATGAAACATAAGTTCAGTTTTATAAGGCTACATAAAAGATTGTTACTTAAGAGGCAAACTGGTCTAGAAAGCTTTACTGCCCACATAATTTATTATGGAATTAATCCATTGCGTGTTTGCACCAGGTCAGCCCGCAGAAGGGAACCTGTGTCTTATCGAAATCAGATTGAGAAGTACAAATCGAGAATCCCTAATGGAGTACTAAGCACACTTCAAAAAGCCAGCCATATGGACTGTGTTACAGTCTCTGGATGGTTTCACTTGAGTCATAAGCCTAAGGAAAGGACTTTGGACCATTCCTTCTTATTCATCTATCGGACTTCTTAAAAAGTGGTATATACACACAAAAGACAAAAAACAGCAAAACCCACTGTATTCATTCCAAAGCCCAATGCTCTGCATAAAGGTGAATGTCCTTGCCTCTATAGGGGAGGGTGTGCGTGTCTGTCTGTCTCTCTGAGTGTATTTCTCCCCCATTCCCATAAAATATACTTGGATAAGTCTATTAGGTAGAATAGACCTAGCTGTGCTGGTAGTTTTAAGTTATTTTAACAGAAAAATGTGCCAAAATCAAAGGCACAGCCTGTAATCTGAGAACTATTATCATTTTATCAATCAATACTTATCTGATACAAAGATAAGAGCACATTCTGTGCATGGTTGACTTTGCACAAACTCTTCTGAAAGACTAATTAAGAGATCTGTTGTACAACAAAGTAATGATACAACAGAAAGACACACTGCAGCTTTCTGAGAAAATATCAATTTGCACTTCACGGTAGTGATTTTCTTGCCTTTATTTTATGGTTTCTTAAGAACATTTTTTTTTAAAGTTAGCTCAATGATATCACTTATTCCATATATATATATATATGTATGTAATATACATGTAAGCTTATTCCCATCTCAGAGGTTAAATTGGACTTGTGGGCCAGTTATATATGATGACAAATATATGTTTTGAATTTACAATTATGTGAGTATACATTTGCACTAGGTTTATACTTTTATAAAAAATCAAAGTGTGTTTCAAATTAATGTAATTGTACTTGAGGAAGTGTACTAAATCAGTTTCTTTGACAATATGTAAATCATGAAATAAGATGATAGGGTCAAAACTGAAATAAATACTTATTTTCTCTCTCCAGAGTGTTAAGATAAGGGTGTAAACTTAGATCCCCCTACACTCAGTCAGGTTTATATCCAGCCTTATCTGTGACACCCCTGTTTTTGCTCCAAATAGATAAACTATGGGATGTAAGTGATATCTTAGAAGTCTATATTCAAACCAAGAATTTTATTTTCTGAAATCTAAAAATAAATGAGTAGTAAGCTGATAAGGGAATAGAAGAATTCTAATTTTGTCTTCTCTGTCTTCAATGAATTTAAAGAGCAACTCTTACTTAAAAAGATTTGTAAAATCGAACTTAAGGTATCAACCATTTACTATTCAGATCTGAGATTCTTAATTTTTTTTGTGACATACCTTTTTTTCAGAATATTTTAAAATAAATAAAATATATGGAATTACACAAGAAACAAACTATAACGAATTGCAGTTATTAAAATACTTAAACTTGAAGAACTTTATGTTAAGGCCCCCAGATAAACTTGGAATTAGGGTGGGGGGTAAGTTATGTTACATTGTATTTATATATGCTCTTGTGAATCTGGAACTTGACCCCAAACTCCTGCAACAACAAAAAAATTAACCTATTGCTTTTCAAAATATTTAAGCTAACTCTTTCAACTAGTCAAAAACCAGAGATAGGAAGATCTCCTACTGTGCATCTTCAGTGTTCCTGGTTCACTGACAGCTGGGCGGAAAGCTCATGTTAAGAATGTTTGATTTGCCCTGGTTTGATTCTTCTCCATGTCACTGGGAAAGCAGTCATCAAGGTCAGAGGCTGTCACTTAACTCTCGGTACTAAAGGCAGGAAGTATAAACGATGATTAAGTACCTTAGCAAGCTACATACTATCCAAAGAGTCAGATTCACAGGTGTCCAAATTGCAGCTGGAGCTAACATTTTATCTCATTAGAAATGAAGCATCCTTTTTAATTGCTGAAAATATCGCTGCAGAGTTCAGGACAATAAGGTAGTTGAAGGTAATACAGACAAGTGATGATATGTTAGAATTGGTAAAAAAAAAAAAAAGTTTCATTTAGCATGATGAAAGATACTACTGAAATGACCAAAATGGATGGAGTATTTTAATTTGCATTGTGATAATCTAGTATGAGTATTATTTATTTTGTTCTACTTATCTATATATAATATTAATTCTCACATTCATATAGTGCTTTAGATTTTACAAAATGTTTTTACACACATAATTAAACTATCAAGACAAACTTGTGATGCAACTTATTATCCTTCCTGTATAAATACTGAAAGTGGCTCTCAAGAAGTTAATTGAATTATTCAGTGTCAAAAAACTAGGAAATGTCTTTTTACCTCTATGCTTCGTATAAAGTGAACAAAACTAGGAGAACAAATTATATGAAAAGAAAAAATATTGTGAAATCAAGCAACTTTGAAATATAATCATAATAACCAACCATGGTTCCAGAAGATGAATGATAAAACACACTAACCACCTGCTTTATAGAGAAATGAGACTCAGAGAACAAAATGATTTTTTTAACATGGTCAGTGAGGATTTTTTTGTTTGACTATAGAAATTTTGACTTTTTTTTTCAATTGAATAAGAGAGAGAAGAAGAGGAAATGGGACTTAATGTTTTAAAAAAGAAATATAAAAGCAAATATTAGTTGTTAAGCCATACTTATCTATGTAAGAGGTTAATGTTATTTCACAAAGCTAAATAGATGGCATTCATTAACAAAGTGGTACTATGGCACAATAAAGTAGAAATTTCTTTTATTTCAATGTTAAACTAGAAGAATCCTTGGGTTTTAATTGACTAAAATTCTGGAGATGAAAACAGGGAAATACTAATGTCTTTGAGAAAATACATTTACTTGTTTGTTTATTTGTTTAACTTATTTTATTTTATTTTTAATATTTCCCCTAGTTACATATTTCAAGTTCTTTTACTCTCCCCCAAACCTTCCTAACCCCCCTTAGCCGACTTACAATTCCACTGGGTTTTACATGTTTTGTTGATCAAGAACTAATTCCATATTATTGATAGTTGGACTAGAGTTTAGTGTCTACATCTCCAATAATATCTCCATCAGCCCATATGTCCAAACAGTTGTTTTTCTTTGTGTTTCTCCTCCCACAGTTCTTCCTCTGAATGTGGCTAGTTTTCTGAGAAAAGATATTCAATATACATATATTTTTGGTAAGTATTCTCAGTTGAATCTGACTCAAAGCAGTCTGCTGGTATTTTAGATTTGACATTAGAATAAAATGACCCACTCATTAAGTAATCAAGAAAAAGAGAATTACTTAAATATAGCAACAGAAGGATATTAAATAAGGATGAGCTTTGAGGATATCTCAAGTTGATTGAGCTAAATGAAGCTTCCTTGCCTGAGTTGCTCATCATTTTCCATCACCCAAGCATCAAAGAGTGTGTACTTAGACCTCTTCTTGATGGCTGGGTTCTCAGAAAACAAGGAAGTGATGCCTACAGTTAGTACCGTTAGTCCCCTATGACAACCAAATCTCAAGGTTGGTGTGAATAACTTTTTATGGGAAAACTGGCCTAACTTGAATATGAGGAATTAGGATATTGCTCCTATCACAATAAGAATTGTTTTAGGGAAAATATGCAAACATAAAATGATACTAAAGCAAGTATTTTATTAGGATGACTACTATCTCCCCAAACTCAAAAATCCAATGTTCAGAATATAGAGTGACCTGCATTTAATCTTTCATGATGGTTCAGCCACATGAAACCATTTGAGAATTACAACAATAGAAGTCAATATTCCAGCATGAAAAGAGGTGGGTATTCTGGATTGATTTCCAGTGTGATTTTGGTGACAGCAATCTGCAACCCCATCACTCCCATACAAAAAAAAAAAAAAAAAAAGAAAGAAAGAAAAATTTTAGTCATTTTACTTAATGTACTTCCCTTCAAAATTCAGAGTTAATATACTTCAAAATGATAGTATAGAATAAGTAAATAGAATTTTGTTTGTTTCAATTTCCATTTCTTTCTGTTAAAGTTTCCAATATCTGTGATAATATAGAGCTAAGTGTGGATTCTTAAAACCCATGTCAGTAGAAGTTACGATCTGGAAGGATCAAAGTCTTTTGCTTGGGTCACATTTTGGGTACAGACCAAGTAATAGAGTGCTTGGCTATTGTCTAAGAATTAAAGTCTCTGGACACTTGCCTTCTCTCACAACCAAAGCAGAATGCATCCTTACCTATTTTAGTCAGAGTTCTGTTAAGTGGTCTTGGCCAAAATTCATACCTGCTAGTTAGATAACCTTCTGGTAACAAAATTGTGCATCCTTAGGGAGGCTGGTATTTCCCAGTCTTAATCTTTTATAATTAATAGGACATGCCAGAGATCTCCACTATTGGGGTATAACTTCTGAGGATCCTGGATAATTTCCATGATACAAGGCAAGGATGAATTTATTCTAGAACTTGCCTCAGTTTCCTCATGAGGAATATAAAATAAAATGAGAATACCAGAAACTAATTCTAAGGGTCACAGGAAGGATCAAATGAGATATTTATAAAGCATTTAGCATAGTGTCTAGCACATAGTAAGTACTATAAAATGTTATTATTACTATTAACCAGAGGACATGAGCTCCTTAAAATTAGATGCTTTTTCCTTAGAGTCTGCATCCTTCATTTCAGGGACAGTAACATACTGAACACAGAACCTGTCTCTGATCAGTTAAACTTTTTTTGCTCTCTATGAAAGGGCTTCTTAACCTGGGGACTATGTATGTGAGTTGTGGTGTGGGTGTGGATGTGTCTTTGTGCCACTCATATAAATATACATATAGGTATATTTGATAACCATGTTAATTTGCTTACTTTGTGATCTTATGCATTTTATATGTTTATTCATATAAAATATTATTCTGAATTAAATAGCCTACATAAGACTCTGAAAGGGGTCCCTCAGAGCCCTCTCTGTGAGCATGTGCACTGTTGTCCCAGCACAGAGTTTGCCAGATTTCGTTACTAGAAAGATAGAGGAATGAAGCTCCAGGCTGCTCCCCTCTCCCTCTCCACATGCTCCTGAGGACATCACTCTCCCCTTTAAAAGAGTTCACCATCATGGCCCAAAAGTGATCAAAGAAAAAGGAAAAGAAATTGTATGCTCAAAAATATTTATAGCAGCACATGTTGAGGTTTCAAAGAACTGGGAATTAAGGAATGGGGAATGGTTGAACAAGTTGTGGTGTATGATTATACTAGCATAATACTATAGTATCATAAGAAATGGCAAGCAATACCATCTCTCTCTCTCTCTTTCTCTCTCTCTCTCTCTCTCTCTCTCACACACACACACACACACACACACACACACACACACACACACACACACACAAAACCTAGAAAGACTTCTATGAAGTGATGCAAAGTAAAATAAGCACAAGGTAGCTGAACACAATAATAACAATCTATGATGATCAATGTGAATTACAACTTTTTTCAACAAGGCAAGAGTCCAGGACAGCTCCAAGGGATTCCTGAAGAGAAAGGAACAAATAAGCGTCTGAATGCAGAATGAAACATACAATTCTTCACTTCATTTCCTCCATGAATTTTTCTCTACTATAAGCAATACCTGTCTTGTTTCACAGCATGATAAACACAAATATATGCATTATATGATACTATATGTATAGCCTACATCAAATTACCTGCCTTATTGAGGAGGAAGGAGGTTTGAGGAGGGGAAAAAGAATGAGGCAATTTTTTTTTTATCATAGCTCATGTAAAAATTTGTTTCTGTGGGGCAGCTGGGTGGCTCAGTGGATTGAGAGTCAGACAGAGAGAAGGGAGGTCCTGGGTTCAAAGGTGATCTCAGACACTTCCTACTTGTGTGACCCTGGGCAAGTCACTTAACCCCCATTGCCTAGCCCTTACCACTCTTCTGCCTTAGAACCAATACACGATATTGATTCTAAGATGAAAGGTAAGGTTTTTTTTAATTGTTTATATTGGATAAGCATATTTATTATATTTTATTATATATTTATAACAATCATGTTCACTATTATACTACGTATTATTATATATAAAAATAAATATCTATACTTTTTCATAGACACAATTCTGTTAAACTAAAGGAGAAATATGAAAAGAATATTGCAGTATATTATGACCAAGGCAATGGTTCTGGCTGACCAATAGGATCTATGAAGAAAAATGGGGGGGGGGGGCAGCTAGTTAGCTCAGTGGATTGAGAGCCAGGCCTAGTGATGGGAAATCCTAGGTTCAAATCTGACCTCAGACACTTCCCAGCTGTGTGACCCTGGGCAAGTCACTTAACCCCCATTGCCTACCCCTTACCATTTTTCTGCCTTGGAGCCAATACACAGTATTGATTCCAAGATGGAAGGTAAGGGTTTAAGGGGAAAAAAATTAAAATGAACTGGATGAGGAGGAAGAAGATGAAAATGAAGAGGATGAGAAAGAGGATAAAAAGTAATGCTTATACATATATATGTACATATGTAGTATATATATATGGCATATAATATATATTATGTATAGTATATATAGTGTGCATATATGTTGGTGTAGGTGTGTTTATATTGGTGGATCAGCTCCAATCTGGACAATAAGCATCCTTCTCCACGTGCTTTTCTCTAAGTAAATAATTTTGCCATACTCTTTTGAGTGCTTATGGATATCATGTAAGTAGTTCTACAATGTTTGAGTTCTGATGCAATAAGTCTATCAATCATACAGAGGACCTCACTATCTTTTTAATTGGGATTAATTAATTAATTGATTTTGACATACAAAGTAAGACATCTTGTAGGTAGAGAGCCTTTAATTTGGCATTTTTCTCTTTTATGTTTTTTTTTATTTTTTGTTGTTTTGAATACTGCAGTGCTGATGCTATCATCTTTATCAAGATAATAGTCTCATAGTATCAAATTATTGGGAATTTCCATTATCATTCTTTATCAGTAAGAAAATATATTTCAGAACAAACCAGTATCATATTGAATTTGAAAAGTGTTTAATCTAATCATTTAAACAATCTTTCTGGTTTTTAGAATGTGATTTTAAGAAATATGTATCAAACAAAGATGGAGAAAAGACAAGACTAAGTTTGCCTAAATTATGGAGATGGTACAGGTAAAAGGAGGCTTTCAACCTGAAAAATCTCCATTAAATTTCCATTTAGCCTGTGAAGGGTCATGACATCTTATGGTATCCAGAAACCCGCTTTTAGGCTATACTAAGCAGAATTTATATCTAAGTCAGAAATATTAAGTTAAAGCATGTATTATTTGAATTGCAGTCTCTGAACTAAGGGACAGAACATTACCCTTTAACCCTCTCTACTCCAACATATCCCAAGATAATAATAATGTTTTATTATTTATATAGAAATTTACATTTTCAAAGCACTTTAGCCCCATTAATTTGTTAAAGCAAACAACATACTATAGAGGGAGGTAAGTATGATTGAATGCATCTGACAGATAAGAAAACAGGCAATACCTAATGGTCTTTTCAAAGCCAATGGCAACATTGAATTTCATTGATTCCAAGTATTGTTCTCAGCTCATTGAGCTATTCTATAAAAACAATTAAAAAATGGATTTTTCCCCTTTCTGTTTTTGCCTCTTAAGATTCTTTTTTAAAAAACTTTCCTATAGAAAAATGAAATTGGACTCAAATCTATTCATTTTTAAATGAAACACATTAATTTCACACTGAAGAGTTAATATCACTATTATAATTAATTACCATTTTTAATTTAAAGGCATAGAATCACTGATGAATTAATAAGTAGCTCTATTTTTATGTTACACTAAGAAAGGCATGAAAAATTGCATGATGAAATAGGAAGAGCATTGTATTCTAGTCAGAATGCATGCCTTTAAAGTCATGGATCTGCCACTTAGTAAGCTATTTGACCTTAGGCAAACCATTTTAGACCTCATTTCTGCATCTATAAAATTAAGAGATTTGCCTTGATGATCTCCAAGGAGTCCTCTACTTCTGTCTTTATTATCAGGCAGAATCTAGTTCAGTTAATAATCTGCTCAGAATATTTAAAGAAAATGTCTGGTATCTCTTCAACTATTTCATTGGGCTCAACTAAATTTTTAAGTAAAAAGAAATCCGATTTCCTATTTAAGTTGTAAGTTCACTAAGATATCTTATATGGGTAACATAAAAATCTTATATAGGAAAAGGAATACTCCTTTCTCTTCCAATTGAAAATCATCACTACATAATAGTTTTATTTTTTCCAAGTTCTGTTTTACCAACTTGTCAATAAGAAATTGATTCAAAGTGTACATTTTTGTCTTTTCTAAAGTCTCCTGATCTTGCTTGACGAAAAAATCATTCATTGGAACACAAGTACTCCCAGGCCCTAAACAAAGCATTTTCCAAATCAATTGCCTACCCCGACTCAGTGTCTCAGGAATGTAATGTTATTTTATCCCAGTGGGGATGAGGGTTTCCACCTTTATTTATAGCTGGCATTTTTATGCTTTCAACTCACACAACCCTGCTCTCACTATGAAGCCATTCATACATCCTGAAAGAAGTTAAGATAATTTACTATTGTTGGACAGATTTTTCCCCCTTTCTCACTGATGTAAAAAATGACACATATGACTCCTGTTAGTGTCAGTCCTTGTGAACTGTAATGAAATATTCAGACCTTTGCATCAAACATTTCCCCTCTTTGTGCTCTGACTTTTTTAAAAAAGTGTTTAATTATTTTGAGCAATATGAATTCTTCCTGTACCCTGAATGTAGATATAAAGAGACAAAAAGAAAGAGAAGAAATGATGGTCTGGGGCTGCAGAGATAGCCAGTCTCTATAAGGTAGCCATCAATCTGGACTACTACAGAGAGCATTGCCTCAGGTCATTGTTGACACTCTCTCCAAATTCATCCAATAATTATCAGGTCTTCATCTCATTTTGCTTTTATTAATGCAGTTTCCCAGCTAAGGTAAATATTGAAGATTTAGAACAAAAGTCACTCAAGAATATGTACTCATCTCATCTAGATCACTTATGTCCATCGAGGGTATCTCCTTCTACTTTGCCATTTCAACTCATCCTTTTCTTGTTAATCTCACCTCTGTCACTGTCAAAAGAACTGTTACAACATTGACCTCTGGGAAAAACACTTGATACCATCCCTGGGCAAGAGCACCCTGAGAAGAGCCAGCTTCCTATAAAATTACTGATTCAGACTGCTCTGTGGATAACAACACGAGGCTTAATCTATAAGCAGCTAGCAGAGGTTAAACTTTTTATGCCCATGATGGACTCTCCTTTCACATATCTTGAGGGAACTGAGTACAAGGGTCAAACCCACACCTGAGTCTAATTACATGACAATATATTGGGATACCTCTGGGACTTTTCCCCATACAGGCTCTAGCATGTGTTACCCTTAAAGGCAGAGCAACTATTTTCTACTTTCAAAATTTCTGCAAATGCAAGCTTCTTTCCTCATTTAGCTACTTGGTATTTATAATTTTAGCATAAAGATTTCATTGATCACAATATAATAAGCAAATAGCCAGCTCAAATGAATCCTTGCAAAAGAAGAAGGAGACAGAGAGAGAGAGAGAGAGAGAGAGAGAGAGAGAGAGAGAGAGAGAGAGAGAAAGCAACCCAATTCCATTTAGAGGTATTTTTTATAAACCTATATAACTGTACAAGATAAAATAAAATAAAACAAAATCAGGATATGGATGGGAAATCCCTGTGTTTATGGTGAGAAAAGCTTTGGGCCATATGTATAGGAAAAAGGAAATAGTCATGAAGCTACATAATCCATTTCTTGTAACTGGGTCCACTATGACTTGGAGATTTGAAGCTTTAACAGCTGTTTTTGTTACACGTTAAAATCTGCAGGGCACCAATCACCAGAGGAGACATTCAGGGGGCATAAACAATAATAATAGGATCTATTTAGTTAGCCCTTTCAAGCTTGATGTCCCATCCAAGAGCTTGAATGCAGGTTGAAAATAAATATAAACATGTGGGAAAAATTCCATCTGAACACTAGCCTTTACCCTCCTTTAATCCATTAAGTACCATCATACAGTATGCAGGGATTTAAATATATTTAGACCTTGTTATTAGCATACACTGATGTGAAGGGCTAAGGTACAGATTACTTTCAAAACAAGCTTAAGCTAAACAGTAATTACCTTTATAAAATAAACTGTTAGTACAGAGATTCCCCCCCTCCTTATGCTCTGCAAACAACTTCAAATAGTTTGTTTTAAGAAAAAAGTTTAAGTATACAATGTTTAGCATTGATTAAATGGTATTTAAGTTAGTATACTCATTTGATTGTACAAGTGGGAGATCTAAGAACAGGTAGAAAGACTAAATTTTTAAAATTTATTTAATTGATTAATTAAGAACATTTTTCCATGGTTACATGATTTATGTTCTTTTCCTCCCCAATTCCCTCCCCACTCCTGGAGCCAATGAGCAGTTCCACTGGGTTTTATATGTGTCATTGATCAAGACCTATTTCCATATTATTGATATTTGCACTAGAGTCTATGTCCCCAATCATATCCCCATTGAACCATGTGATCAAGCAGTTGTTTTTCTTCTGTGTTTCTATTCCCACAGTTCTTCCTCTGGATATGAATAGCATTCTTTTTCACAGGTCCCTCAGAATTGTCCTGGGTCATTGCATTGCTGCTAGTACAGAAGTCCATTACATTCAATTTTACCACAGTGTATCAGTCTCTGTGTACAATGTTCTCCTGGTTCTGCTCCTTTCATTCTGCATCAATTCCTGGAGGTCTTTCCAGTTCACATGGAATTCCTCCTGTTCCTTATTCCTTTTAGCACATCACCAACATATATCACAATTTGTTCAGCTATTCCTCAATTGATGAATACTCCCTCATTTTCCAATTTTTTGACAACACAAAGAGCACAGCTACAAATATTTTTGTACAAGAGAGAAAGATTATATTTTAAGCAAACAACTTTGCCTTTATTTTAGTTCATTACCATTTCATTAATACTATTGTGATATCAGAAAGATAAGAAGAAGGCTGCCAGCATGACAGATGGAAGCCTTTGTGGCAGATTTATAAGAAGCCATATTTAAGAGTATTACAAGAATGAAGATAATTATAATAACTAGTATTTGAATAGTGTTTTAAAGTTTGCAGAGCACTTTACTAATATTTCAATCAACACTCACAATAAGGCTGCAAGCTAGATGTTATTATTATCCTCTTTTTATAGGTGAGGAAACTGAAGCTGATTTGTCCAAGGTCTGGTGACTTGTCCATGGATACAAAATTAAATAGTGCCTAAAGTAGGATCTGAATTCAGATCTTCCTGACAACAGGTCTGGTGTTCTATCCACTGTGCCTCATAGTTTTTAGGTATGAACAAGCCTGGGTAGATTGTAATTTCTATCCTTGAGGGAGCATTCAAATCCATGAAATCAGAAAATAACTGAGTATTTGAGTACATTAAATGAAACATGTGACAGTTTACCAATTCTCAGCCCTTAAGGCTAGCAGTCTTCACCAAAAGTAAACAGAGTTTGCATTTATATTCCATCATTTAAGTCCATGTATTTGCTACTTCCAAGAGGAAGTCTGCAAAACAGGTTTCTAAATCAATCTCATGAATATGAATCCTAAAGAAAACGCTTGTGACACCTGCTGTCCATTACCAGGACTTCTTCCACTTGACTTCATCATGAAGACAGATCTCCTTGATGAAAATCAGAAAAGTTAATTCTAACTTTTACTAATATGAAAGATAATAACAAATTGAAATTTGTTTTCTCTATTTTCAGAAAGTCAAACAGAATCTGCCCAGACCAGGGATTTTTTTTAATGCATAGTAAACACATCAAGGTATGACTTGACACTCAATTACTAAAACAATATTTTCTTTTCAAGGATCACATGTGTCTGTCTACTAGGAGTCATCATTCTTTTTAATTCATCCTTGAATATGCTCGACCGCTTTGTCATTCCCTCAGGCTCTGCTCCCTTTTTTTTTCAAACATTTATTAATAATCATTTTTAACATGGTTACATGATTCATGCTCCTACTTTCCCCTTCACCCCCCGCACTCCCCCCACCCATGGCCGATGCACATTTCCACTGGTTTTGTCACGTGTCCTTGATCAAGACCAATTTCCAAATTGTTGGTGGTTGCATTGGTGTGGTAGTTTCGAGTCCACATCCCCAATCATGTCCACCCCGACCCATGCGTTCAAGCAGTTGCTTTTCTTATATGGTTCCTTTCCTGCAGTCCTTCCTCTGAATGTGGGTAGCGTTCTTTACCATAAATCCCTCAGAATTGTCCTAGGTCATTGCATTGCTGCTGGTACAGAAGCCCATTACATTCAATTTTACCACAGTATGTCAGTCTCTGTGTACAATGTTCTTTTGGCTCTGCTCCTTTCGCTCTGCATCAGTTCCTGGAGGTATCTCCAGTACGCCTGGAACTCCTCCAGTTTATTATTCCTTTTAGCACAATAGTATTCCATCGCCCGCATATACCACAGTTTGTTCAGCCATTCCCCAATTGAAGGACATACCCTCCTTTTCCAATTTGTTGCCACCACAAAAAGCACAGCTATAAATATTTTCGTACAAGTCTGTTTATCTATGATCTCTTTGGGGTACAAACCCAACAATGGTATGGCTGGGTCAAAGGGCAGGCATTCTTTTATAGCCCCTTGAGCATGATTCCAAATTGCCAGCCAGAATGGCTGGATCAGTTCACAACTCCACCAGCAATGCATTAATGTCCCAATTTTGCCACATCCCCTCCAACATTCATTACTCTCCCCTTCTTTCATTTTAGCCAATCTGCTAGGTGTGAGGTGATACCTCAGAGTTGTTTTGATTTGCATTTCTCTAATATTAGAGATTTGGAACACTTTCTCATGTGCTTATTGATACTTTTGATTTCTTTATCTGAAAATTGCCTATTCATGTCTCTTGCCCATTTATCAATTGGGGAATGGCTTGAGCTTTAACTCCTTGTATATTTGAGTAATTAGACCCCTGTCAGAGTTTTTCGTTATAAAGATTTTTTCCCAATTTGTTGTTTCCCTCCTGATTTTGACTACATTATTTTTGTTTGTACAAAAGCTTTTTAGTTTAATATAATCAAAACCATTTAATTTACATTTTGTAATTTTCTCTAACTCTTGCTTGGTTTTAAAGTCTTTCCCACAGATCTGACAAGTATACTATTCTGTGTTCACTTAACTTATTTATAGTTTCCCTCTTTATATTCAAGTCGTTCACCCATTCTGAATTTATCTTGGTGTAGGGTGTGAGATGTTGATCTAGACCTAATCTCTCCCATATTGTTTTCCAAATTTCCCAGCAGTTTTTGTCAAATAGTGGATTCATGTCCCAAAAGTTGGGCTCTTTGGGTTTATCATACACTGTCTTGCTGATGTCATTTA